>NC_069502.1:850228495-850410995 GCF_027579735.1 Bombina bombina | reverse complement strand
CTCAGAAAAAATACAGTTAACGCCTGAGGACGTATGGCGTACGTCCTCGGTTTGGAAAGCAGCTGTAAGCGATCCTGATCGCTTCCAGCTGCTTTACGGTTATTGCAGGATGCCTCAATATCGCAGTATCCTGCAATAACAATTTATACCCCTCCGGTGCAGAGAGAGCCACTCTGTGGCCCTCTCTACACCGGACATCGATGGCCGCATTCGTTGGTTGGTGGGAGCTGCAGTGGGAGGCGGGTGGGCGGCCATAGATGGTTTCTGAGACACAGAGGGGGGCGGGACAGTCAGGGGCGCGCACAGACACGTGCACGGGAGGGAACCACTTACACTACAAAAATGATCCTGTATAAGTGGGAGGAAGGGGTGGAATAAAAAAAGTAATCTAAGGCATCTGGGAGGGGGTGGGGGTGGGGGTTGGTCGTGGGGAAGCTACACTACAGAAAAAAATAAAAAATAAAATAAAAAAGAGAAAAAATATTGTAAACTGGGTACTGGCAGACAGCTGCCAGTACCCAAGATGGCTGCCAAAAAGGCAAAAAGGTAGAGGGGGAGGTTAGAGAGCTGTTGGGGGGGGGCAGGGAGGTTGGGGGCTAAGGGGGGGATCCTACACAGCAGCATATGTAAATATGCACAGGGGGAAAAAGGAAGAAAAAAAGGATGCCTTTTATTTTAGTACTGGCAGACTTTTATGCCAGTACTTAAGATGGCGGGGACAATTGTGGGGTGGGGGAGGTAAGAGAGCTGTTTGGGAGGGATCAGGAGGGGGGGTGATGTGTCAGGTGGGAGCCTGATCTCTACACTAAAGCTAAAATTAACCCTACAAGCTACCTAATTAACCCCTTCACTGCTAGCCATAATACACGTGTGATGCGCAGCAGCATTTAGTGGCCTTCTAAATACCAAAAAAGCAACGCCAAAGCATATATGTCTGCTATTTCTGAACAAAGGGGATCCCAGAGAAGCATTTACAACCATTTGTGCTATAATTACACAAGCTGTTTGTAAATGATTTCAGTGAGAAACCTAAAATTTGGAAAAATTTAACGTGTTTTTTTATTTTATCGCATTTGGCGGTGAAATGGTGGTATAAAATATACCAAAATGGGCCTAGATCAATACTTTGGGTTGTCTACTACACTACACTAAAGCTAAAATTACCCCAAAAAGCTCCCTACATGCTCCCTAATTAACCCCTTCACTTCTGGGCATAATACATGTGTGGTGCGCAATGGCATTTAGCGGCCTTCTAATTACTAAAAAGCAACTCCAAAGCCATATATGTCTGCTATTTCTGAACAAAGGAGATCCCAGAGAAGAATTTACAACCATTTATGCCATAATTGCACAAGCTGTTTGTAAATTTCAGTGAGAAACCTAAAGTTTGTAAAAAAAAAATGTGAAAAAGTGAACGATTTTTTTTATTTGATCACATTTGGCGGGGAAATGGTGGCATGAAATATACCAACATTGGCCTAGATCAATACTTTGGGATGTCTGCTAAAAAAAAATATATACATGTCATGGGATATTCAGGGATTCCGGAAAGATATTAGTGTTCTAATGTAACTAGCTCTAATTTAAAAAAAAAAAAAAAAGTGGTTTGGAAATAGCAAAGTGCTACTTGTATTTATTGCCCTATAACTTGCAAAAAAAGGAAAGAACATGTAAACATTGGGTATTTCTAAACTCTGGACAAAATTTAGAAACTATTTAGCATGGGTGTTTTTTGGTGGTTGTAGATGTGTAACAGATTTTGGGGGTCAAAGTTAGAAAAAGTGTGTTTTTTTTACATTTTTTCCTCATATTTTATAATTTTTTTACAGTAAATTATAAGATATGATGAAAATAATGGTATCTTTAGAAAGTCCATTTAATGGCGAGAAAAACGATATATAATATGTGTGGGTACAGTAAATGAGTAAGAGGAAAATTACAGCTAAACACAAACACCGCAGAAATGTAAAAATAGCCTTGGTCCCAAACAGACAGAAAATGGAAAAGTGCTGTGGTCATTAAGGGGTTAGAGGGACATGAAACCCAAAAATTTTGTTTCATGATTCAGATAGAGAATACAATTTCAAATAACTTTCCAATTTACTTCTATTATTTAATTTGCTTCTTTCTCTTGTTATCCCTTGCTGAAATGTTTATCTAGGCACATTCTTGTGCAGTAGAGAACCTAGGACTTAGTTGTTGATTGGTGGCTGCATCTATAAACTGATTGTCATCGGCTCACCCATGTGTTCAGTTAGAAACCAGTAGTGTATTGCTGCTCCTTCAACAAATGATACTAAGAGAATAAAACAGATTAGATAATAGAAGTCAATTAGAAAGTTGTTTAAAATTGTATTCTCTAGGGGTTCCGGTGGAGGAGGAGCTACATGCAGGTGCTGCACAGGTGCTGCACAGGTGCTGCTTAGCTCGTCTCTCCAGTCACTGGGAAATTGGTGGAAGGCTCCCGCACCAGCTCCAGGCTTTGGGGCTATTCCCCTGACAGATACCGCAGATCTACTCCAGAACCTCGCAGTGGCACGCCATCCCACTGTGCTGAGCCCCTTTGCTGGCTAATTGGTACCCCTGACTACAGTTTGTGCCCACCGTCCATCTGGCTTTGGAAGTAATTTGAGGCTGTCGGTGCCTCAGCTGGTTGTTCCTGATCCTACTTTGTGGTCCCGCTACCCCTCTGAGGTCCAGCTCCCCCCCCCTCCGTGCGACTACCACCCCTGATTGAACTATCTCTACAACAACAACCCGCAGCTTTCTCAACTTACCTGTTGCCCCTTTGGTCTCGGCGGGTCTCGCCGCCCTGGGCTCGTCCCTCCCCCTCCCCCACCGGTGCTGCGCGGGAGGGAGTTGGACTCGGACGGGCTGCTGGATCTGGCGTGTGGGCGCCTCTTCGCCTCGCTGCCCGCTTGGAGCGGAGCTATCCTCTCCCCCCCCACCGGTGCTGCGTGGGGGGAGTTGCCTGTGTTCTCTGTTTGGGGCGGAGGAACTCTGGTCCTGCTGATCTCGACTAGTCCTGCGGCGGCTCGGAATCGGATGCCGCGGGTGGTAGGTGGACCAACAGCGCAGGAGGGGGTGAGTGAGTCTCTTCTAAAAAGTAGCGTGATATACACTGAACGGTAACGGTAAAAAACCACAGAATTCACAAGAAGACACTGTTATTATGGAACAATGCTGAGGCGGGATAGTTGAACCTGACACATAGAACTGATGACTGCATAAATTGAAGGGGCATTATAAGAAATCTCTACTTAAATTAAATGGACATATATCTGAGTTGGGGCATTTTTGAAATATCTCAGACTGAGAACACTACAAATTCCAGTTTAATAGACTGCCTAACGATTTGACTAGATCCATGTTCATATATGTTACAAGAGGACATTTCTAACATAGTGTAACATTGAAACAAGATAGCAAATACAGTTTTGTAGTTAAGTCTAATTGATGCACGTTGGATTGAGAATACTACAAAACCTTAATTTAACAGGTTGTTTAATGCTGTAATCAAACTTCTGTCCTCATATGTTACTGGATTTGTTTTTCCTTCTTTCTCCTTCCACCTCTCTGCTTCCTTTCTTTTCCTACCTTTGTTGCCTAAAACATAGTGTAATAATACAGATGGTTGTATTCCTAATCTCATTATGTGCTTAGTAATAGGGGTATAGGTAGTAACCCCTTACCCTGCAAAATAATTGCAGAAACTAATACAGCGCTAGATACATCACAGGGGTTAAAAAAAAAAGGGGTGTTTAATTGAGATCCTGCACGGACCTAGAAAAAAGCTCTGCATATTACTACTGGCTCAAAAACAGATAGTCTCATACATCCACTTTTCTTCTTTTTTTACTTAAAAGACTGAAAGTCTTTGACCACATTATATTGAAGACTACTGATCTATAAGAAAACAAATACAAATTTAGCACTGGGCAATAACTGTGAGACCTAGATCTTTGAAAGGTCTCATCTTGTAGTTCCCCCTAACATCAAAATATTTGAAAGTACTAGGAATTTGCCCTTTTTTTTTTTTGTTTTTTTTTTTTTTTGTTTGTTTTTCCCCTCTCTCCCTTCCCCCACTTAGACTCACAAACCACTTTACTCACACACTATAAATAAGATTCTCACACACACAGTTCTCAACCTTCAATCGGCTTACTCCTAGCACTCACTTCCTTGACTGTTTGGTTTTTTGTTTTTTTTTTTGTTTTTTTTCTAAGGGGCCTTGTCTCATCCCACAAAACACTGCACTCTTTCCCTTTTCTCATAAAATTTGTACCACAATTGGATAAATCCAATTGAAAGTTATCACTTGAATTGGTGCAATTATAAGCACCTCACGGCTCAATCACGTTGCACGGGCCACTTACTAATCTCCCACTTTGTTTTTCCCCTCTCACATTCCCATCTTTTTCTTTTCCCCTAGGAAATTTTTTTTTTTTTTTTTTTTTTTTTTTTTCTTCTCCAATTTTCACAAACTAGTATATGGATAAATTCCTTGGCATTCCCTATAAAACACCTTCACCAGGAATGGCAGGTAGACAGAGAGATAAGAAATCCAGGAGCACACAGGACCCAGTGACTGACACTCAATTAATCCCAACAAGTACAGCTACATCTGAATTATTAAATGTCCAAAACTTAGTTGCCAATATCTCTGACGCTCTCTCTCCTAAATTCGATGCTCTAAGGATGGAGATTAAGCAGGATATTGCCTCCCTATCACAGGAAATTAGACAATTCTCCTCAAGAATGCAGGAGGTTGAACAGAGAGTATCAGATTTAGAAGATACAGTAGTAACACAAGGCACTAAGATGGATAGTATCAACAGCAGTAACCAAAAAATTCTTATGAGACTAGAAGATCTAGAAAACCGCAGTAGAAGAAACAACATTAGAATAATAGGCCTCCCAGAGGAGAAACAATATGAGGACTTAGCTTTTTTTGTTTCTGATACACTTAAGACAGCCCTCAAACTCCCACCCTTGTATAATAACATCCTGGTAGAGCGGGCCCATAGACTGGGTCCAGTACAGTCAGCCCAAAATCTCAGTAGGCCTAGACCTGTCATCATAAGACTATTGAATTACCAAGATAAAGTCTCTATTCTTCAATATTATCGTAAAACACAACCCCTTATCATTAATGGAGCTAAGATTCTCATATTTCAGGATTTCTCGGCTGAGACAGCCTCTAGGAGAAGAGATCTGGCACCTACATGCACTAAACTCATAAACGCTGGAATAAATGCAACTATATTATATCCAGCTAAATTAAAAGCAACTGTTAATGGAACAGTACATTTCTTTCTGGAGGCACACGCAGCCGAGAAGTTCTTCTCCTTTCTAAATTTATCAGCAACAGAGAATGCGGTCCCCACTTAGCCAGCATGGGCCTAACAATTTGGGATTGCCCCCACCCTGGGATTCATGGGGCAAATAGAGGTCATGTTAGGTATTACTCCCCCTCCCTTTTTTTTTTTTTTTTTTTTTTTTTTTTTTTTTATTACCCCCCCTCTCCTCATCTCTCTCATTACCTCCTTAAGCCACAGGCACCATTAATGATACAGAGAAATAGAAAAATTTAGGATAGTTTCATGGAATGTTGGAGGGATCTCCACCCCAATCAAACGAAAAACCATATTGACGCATCTAAGGAAATCCCAGGCTGACATAGGATTAATTCAAGAAACTCATCTTAATTCAGAAGAATCTAACAAACTCAAATCCTCATGGGTTAGAGAGGTATATTTTTCGCCAAGCATAGGAAAAAAAAGGGGAGTGGCAATTTTAATAGGGAAAAGAGCTCATCTTGAGGTGACTCACTGCGAACCCGACCCGGAGGGTAGATATGTCCTGTTGAAGGTAAAAATCGCCCAGGAAATCTATACAATTTGTAATATTTATGGCCCCAATACTTTTGATCCAGAATTCTGGAATAGAATTCAAACTAAGCTTCTTCTCTATAATCAGGGACTTCTAATCATAGGTGGCGACTTCAACATGGCACCGCATTGTCCGCTAGATAGACTTAGAGAAGCCATGAAGCAGAAAAAACAGAAAAAGGATAATTTAGAATTTAAAATGATTAAGAAAATAAAGCAGAATCTAGCACTATATGATATCTGGAGAAGCCAGAACCCTGACACACAGGAATTCACATGCCTTTCAAAGGCGCATAAAACCCTGTCTCGAATAGATCTATTCCTTGTGGATGAGCGACTGGGCGCTCTAAGAGCACATGCAGGTATTGCCCCTATATTGTTATCAGATCATGCTCCTATTAATCTAGACATTAATCTTGAACATCCAAGATTTAAATCCTCGCGCTTCTATTTCCCTTATTACCTAACAACGGACATGAAGTTTAAAACTCACCTCAGATCTAAATTTGAGGAATACCTCCACTTTAACTTAGAATACATCGATCATCCAGAATTATTCTGGGAAGCCGCTAAAGCGGTGCTTAGGGGTGAAATCTTAGCGTATAACATAACCCTGACTAAAAAACTGAAGGTAAGGGATAGTGAGATACAAAAAGCACTAACCAATGCGTACAATAAATTTATGCTACATAAGAACCCATTAAACTGGTCGAAATATGTGCAAGCTAAGGAAGCCCGGGACACATTTGTTTTAACTCGACAAACACAAAAGGAGTTAAAAATCCAGGCTAAATTATACAGATTTGGGAACAAATCTGGAAAGATGCTGGCCAGAATGACCAGCAATGAGAAAAAGCAATCTCATATAGAAGAAATTCATGAGAAGGGTGAGCAAATTTTAAACCCAGACAAAATTACATCTATACTGGTGAAATATTATCAAGATTTATACTCATGTAAAGGTTACGACCATGACAAGGCAGTGGAATTCTGGAATAAGATTGAAAATCCAATACTGGTGGATGATGATATTAGTAGGCTCAACTCCCCTATATCAGCGCAAGAAGTGTCCGAAGCAATTGCAGGGCTATCTACAAATAAGGCAGCTGGTCCGGACGGCCTACCTAGTGAATTCTACAAAATACTATCTCCAGAAATCTCCCCGTATTTAATAAATCTATATAATGATTTTTACATGAATGGCAAATCACCTACATCTGCATTTTCTGCATCTTACACGACCTTGATTCTTAAGGAAGGGAAGGACCCAAGGCTCAAAGAATCTTATAGGCCAATAGCTTTACTTAATTCAGACTACAAGATCCTCACCTCCATCTTAGCAGCTAGATTACAGCAAATACTACCACAGGTGATCCATCCAGATCAAGCTGGCTTCTTGAATGGACGAAATTCCTCGGCAAAAATAAGGGAGGTAATACTTACACTAGAATATCTTGAAAGGGCCGCTCGGACGGGAGGGGGGAGAGGGGAGACGCTCGTAGTACCAGATATGGCTATTCTTTCTATTGATGCAGAAAAAGCGTTTGATTCTGTTACCTTCAGGCATCTCAATACATCCATGATAAAATTTGGAATCAAGGGCAAATTCCCCAAATTCGTGGAGAATCTTTATAAAAATTCAGCTACACGGTTGATTATTAATGGCGGCATATCTTCATCTATAACTCTTGAAAGGGGAACCCGTCATGGGTGTCCGCTCTCCCCCCTCCTGTTCAATGT
Source organism: Bombina bombina (assembly GCF_027579735.1). Lineage (NCBI taxonomy): Eukaryota > Metazoa > Chordata > Amphibia > Anura > Bombinatoridae > Bombina > Bombina bombina. The sequence continues at coordinate 850,403,364 of NC_069502.1, read as the reverse complement.
GGCCATTGAGCCCTTAGCAATTATGATACGGCAAAATCTAGAAGGAATAAAGGTCTCAAATCATGAGATGAAAATTGGTTTATACGCAGACGATGTACTTGTCTACATATCAAATACTAAAATCAATATTCCAAAACTTATGCACATAATAGATCACTTTGGATCCTTCTCAGGATATAAAATAAACCCATCTAAGTCAGAAATTCACTGGATCTGCAGGGATAAAAACTCCTGTACAGATAACCCCTTTAAAAGTATAACAGATTCATTTAAATATCTAGGAATAAACATTCCAGTGAACTCCGAAAAGTTATATGAATTTAATATACCCCCTATCATTAGGCAAATTAAAGAGAAATTGAGAACCTGGCAGACACTGCCTCTCTCAATTTCGGGCCGAGTGGCATTATTTAAAATGATTCTCCTCCCCAAATTGCTATATATACTTATGAATGTCCCAGTGATTCTTTTTGAGAGGGATGTAAGACTGATCAATAGCTTAATTAGTCAATTCTTATGGCAAGGGAAAAAAGCGCGAATCTCCCTTAATAAACTTTTTCTTCCAGGTGATCTGGGTGGCATGGCACTCCCAGACATTAGACTATACAATCTTATCTCTTTGGCACGAATAGCAAGTGACTGGATCCTATCTAAGGATTATATCTTAAATAATCAGCTTGAAATAAATATCTGTGATCCTTATTTACCCGTAGCACTTCTACACTCCCCTCCCAAAGAGTTACCTGCAGAAATTAAACGACTTAAATCGATTTCCAATCCTATTAAAGCCTGGTGGAAATTATCAAAACTTCTGCCTTATAATCCCAAGATTTCAAACTACCTCACCTTGATCGGGAATCCAAAATTTCAGCCTGGTCTGCAATCTGAGGTCTTTAATAGATGGCACAAGAATGGGTTAAATAAGTTGATCTTCTTGATAGACGATGATAGGAAGACTATTAAAACATTTGAAAAGCTAAAAGGAGAATATAATTTACCTAATAAAGATTTTTTTGCATACCTGCAGATTAGGCATTTTCTCTTGGAAACAACTAGAGAGACAGGGTGGTGCTGGAAATTAGGCAAACTTGAAAATTGGCTTACTTCTATCAAGGTGAACCGGATGACTATTACAGTCTGCTATCATCTCTTAAACATTAGTAGGGGCAACCAGAACCTAGTAAGGCTTGCCTTAACATGGACCTCATTGTCAGAATGGAACAGGGTCGACTTGAACACAATCCAGCAATCTATAAGTAAAGTAAAAAAAATAACACTATCAGCTACCTGGCGGGAAGCACATATTAAAATCCTTCACAGGGCATACTTCACTCCGGCAATGGGTCGTAGGGTTCATAACTCAGGCTTTGACAAATGCCCTAAATGTTCACTCCCTGCAGCTGACATAGAACATATGTTCTGGTTTTGCCCAAAAGTGAGAACTATCTGGTGCAAGTTAGAATATTGGCTAAATAAGGTGTTGAAAATCCCTCCTGTAATCTTTACCCCACATCAAATTATATTCTGTATAGACAATCAAACCAAATGTCACCCTAATGATAAATTAATATCTATCTCTATATTAGCTACTAGATACCTAATATGTAAAAAATGGAAAATGCGCTCAGTACCTAGTGTGTCCGAAATCCAGAACTGCTTAAAAAAACAATGTCTTCTAGAGCAAAAGGACACAGACATAAATAATGAAGATGATATAAGAAATTTCTTTAACAAATGGGCAGCATATATTAAATCACTCCCTGAAAATGAAAAGGAATATATGATCTTCCCTTTCCAAAACTCTGAATTAGTATTGTTGGGCATATGGTAGACAGGAGGTTGGGAGAGATGAGAGAGAGGTGCTTATTATTCCCCCCCCTTTTTTTCTTTTTTTTTTTTTTTTTTTTTTTCCTTTTTTTTTTTTTTTTTTGTGAGTTGACTTGCTTTATTATTTTACCCCTGTTTTTTCCTTGTTTTTTTATATAAAATTAGAAAATAGAACTATAAATAATGAATTTTCCAGATATAGAGATACAGGTTAGAGACTGAGGAGGGAGGGCGTATTAAACCTTACTTATTTTAATTTTTTCTTATTTTTTGGTATGTGTTTTTACTTAGTGTTATAAAAAACTTAAAAAATAACAGTGAAAGGTATAAGAAGACAGTAAGAAGTGCCTGCTTGGCCATAGATTTATGTTGAAATATTGCTGAGAGAATGAATTAATGTTCTATCTCTATGTGTAATTCAATTTTTATAATCTAGCAGAAAAATGTGAATTCATTATATTTTATTTTGTACATCGCTACCCTGTAATGCAACTGTCTTGATAATGCCGTTATACTGTTGAAACTTAAATAAATGATTTAAAAAAAAAAAAATTGTATTCTCTATCTGAATCATGAAAGAAAATTTTTGGGCTTCATGTCCCTTTAATCTAAAGAAGAACTCTGTGAAGTGCTGAAAGAAGCCTGGTATAATATATCAGAAGATTACTTCAGAACAGTCTCACCAAAAGAGCTCAATATGTACTTAGGGCCAAGGGAGGTCACACTAAATACTGACTTTTGCCTGAAGAATCCATTTTGTTCTAAAAATTGTGTTTTTTTATATTTTGTGTACATATTTCCTATATTTTCTGTTTATATCTTAATAAAGAGACAGACAAATAAACATAGATGGTCATTAAAACATTTAAACAACAAAGCTGGTGGTGGCCTAAGACTTTTTTTGCACAGCACTGTATATATATGTGTGTGTTTGTGTGTGTGTGTATTATATACATACATACATACATTCATACATACATACATACATACATAGAGAGAAGCGCTCTACCAGGAATAAACAGCTTAGTAGCTTGTTCTATTGCCCAGTTACCACCTAGGAGTAGCCTCTTTTACCCTAGTTGTGCTATTCACAGAGGAATACCTTCCTGAAGTATATCAATCTGATCCTGCCGAGTAAGGTCAGTCCAGCCCCGAAATACCAGGCAATTCTCCTTTGAACAAGGAATGTGATAACCCCAGACGATCGTTTCGGCCTTCTGTGGGCCTCATCAGTGAGGTGCAGCCATATTTCTCTAAGCACCCTAGGCAAAGAGTCCACGTCTGGTTTCCCCCATAAGCCTTAGGGAGACCTCCCCAGAGTCATAATACAAATGCATTCAAAGAGAGAAGCTCTCCCCCCACCCCCCCACCACAATATATCTTGCTTGTCCCACACTCATTACTTGTGGACTTTTCTGATTGGGTATTAGTTTCCCAGAAGTAATGGATTGTGGACTCTCACCACGTGTATGAAAGAAAATATAATTTATGCTTAACTGATTAATTCATTTATTTTATGGTGGTGACAATCCACTAGACCCTGTGGTTATTAATTAGTTTGTGAAAGGGCCTCCATTGTTTCCAAAGAGTCTATTAGGACTCAATATATGTTAATAATAAGAGAACAATTTACAGGTATATATATATATACACATCTATTTTACAGCAAAACAGTCCAAATAATGAATACAGGGCAACTCTACTACAACAACAATTTCTGCAAAAAATAATCACAGAATTTTATCCAAGGAATATACTTAGCCACATTCTCCAGTGTGTCCAACATCAGCCATCTTTTCCGCAGGAACATGATAAGAAGAGAGGGAGAAAGAAAGTGTTTCCCAATTGTATTCTTAATTCAAAGAGGTTTGGCCTATTACATGCCAGTCAAGGCTAATGGGAGTGTCTTTAATTAAACACCTAGCTCAGACAAGGTGTATCTGGGGGAAGGGATTTTAAAACCAGCTATTTGGATATGCCAGGAATAAAATTTGGGAGCTGTCGCCACATTCCCTCACTTTTTTGTCTCCTATGTTGCCCCGTTTTCTGGTTATACCCACTAGTACAGAAGAAGACAGTGGGAGTGAAAACCTTACAGGGAAAATTCTCCCACCATCCCTTTGGAATATCATTCCCTCAGCGATATGAGCTCTTCTGTACTTTCCTAGGACTGTCAATTCCTAGTCTAACTTTATACAATTCATAAAAAAAATCACTCAATATTTTACATAATATCCTATGCTAAAACCCCATTAGCAACATTTATACAATGGCCTAAAAATTGGGAAAAATTTAAAGTTTATGTATGAGTGCGTGAGTGTGGGTACACTAGATGGGTATGCGTGTAGTAAATTTTTTATTAATAAAGTGTGAATTGTGCCTGTAAAACAAAAGTTATAATCAGGGCCGTTTCTAGGGGTGGGCAGACCGGGCAGTGGCCTGGGGCGCAATAGGGAGCAATTAAAAAATATATATTTCTTTCATGTAATTAGCAAGAGTCCATGAGCTAGTGACGTATGGGATATACATTCCTACCAGGAGGGGCAAAGTTTCCCAAACCTCAAAATGCCTATAAATACACCCCTCACCACACCCACAAATCAGTTTTACAAACATTGCCTCCTATGGAGGTGGTGAAGTAAGTTTGTGCTAGATTCTACGTTGATATGCGCTCCGCAGCAGGTTGGAGCCCGGTTTTCCTCTCAGTGTGCAGTGAATGTCAGAGGGATGTGAGGAGAGTATTGCCTATTTGAATGCAATGATCTCCTTCTACGGGGTCTATTTCATAGGTTCTCTGTTATCGGTCGTAGAGATTCATCTCTTACCTCCCTTTTCAGATCGACGATATACTCTTATATATACCATTACCTCTGCTGATTTTCGTTTCAGTACTGGTTTGGCTTTCTACAAACATGTAGATGAGTGTCCTGGGGTAAGTAAGTCTTATTTTCTGTGACACTCTAAGCTATGGTTGGGCACTTTTTTATAAAGTTCTAAATATATGTATTCAAACATTTATTTGTCTTGACTCAGGATGTTCAACATTCCTTATTTTCAGACAGTCAGTTTCATATTTGGGATAATGCATTGAATCAATCTTTTTTTCTTACCTTACCTTGGCGCGGACTTTCTTGGCGCAAAAAATCTTTTCTGTTTCCGGCGTCATACATGTCGCCGGAAGTTGCGTCATTTTTTGACGTTCTTTTGCGCCAAAAATGTCGGCGTTCCGGATGTGGCGTCATTTTTGGCGCCAAAGGCATTTAGGCGCCAAATAATGTGGGCGTCTTATTTGGCGCTAAAAAATATGGGCGTCGCTTTTTGTCTCCACATTATTTAAGTCTTATTTTTCATTGCTTCTGGTTGCTAGAAGCTTGTTTCTTGGCATTTTTTCCCATTCCTGAAACTGTCATTTAAGGAATTTGATCAATTTTGCTTTATATGTTGTTTTTTCTCTTACATATTGCAAGATGTCTCACGTTGCATCTGAGTCAGAAGATACTTCAGGAAAATCGCTGTCTAGTGCTGGAACTACCAAAGCTAAGTGTATCTGCTGTAAACTTTCGGTAGCTGTTCCTCCAGCTGTTGTTTGTACTAATTGTCATGACAAACTTGTTAATGCAGATAATATTTCCTTTAGTAATGTACCATTACCTGTTGCAGTTCCATCAACATCTAAGGTTCAGAGTGTTCCTGATAACATAAGAGATTTTGTTTCTGAATCCATTAAGAAGGCTATGTCTGTTATTCCTCCTTCTAGTAAACATAAAAAATCTTTTAAAACTTCTCTTTATACAGATGAATTTTTAAATGAACATCATCATTCTGATTCTAATGACTCTTCTGGTTCAGAGGATTCTGTCTCAGAGGTTGATGCTGATAAATCTTCATATTTATTTAAAATGGAATTTATTCGTTCTTTGCTTAAAGAAGTACTAATTGCTTTAGAAATTGAGGATTCTGGTCCTCTTGATACTAAATCTAAACGTTTAGATAAGGTCTTTAAATCTCCTGTGGTTATTCCAGAAGTTTTTCCTGTTCCTGGTGCTATTTCTGAAGTAATTTCCAGAGAATGGAATAATTTGGGTAATTCATTTACTCCTTCTAAACGTTTTAAGCAATTATATCCTGTGCCGTCTGATAGATTAGAATTTTGGGACAAAATCCCTAAGGTTGATGGGGCTATTTCTACCCTTGCTAAACGTACTACTATTCCTACGTCAGATGGTACTTCGTTTAAGGATCCTTTAGATAGGAAAATTGAATCCTTTCTAAGAAAAGTTTATCTGTGTTCAGGTAATCTTCTTAGACCTGCTATATCATTGGCTGATGTTGCTGCAGCTTCAACTTTTTGGTTGGAAACTTTAGCGCAACAAGTAACAGATCATGATTCTCATAATATTATTATTCTTCTGCAACATGCTAATAATTTTATCTGTGATGCCATTTTTGATATTATCAGAGTTGATGTCAGGTTTATGTCTCTAGCTATTTTAGCTAGAAGAGCTTTATGGCTTAAAACTTGGAATGCTGATATGTCTTCTAAATCGACTCTACTTTCCATTTCTTTCCAGGGTAACAAATTATTTGGTTCTCAGTTGGATTCTATTATCTCAACTGTTACTGGTGGGAAAGGAACTTTTTTACCACAGGATAAAAAATCTAAAGGTAAAAACAGGGCTAATAATCGTTTTCGTTCCTTTCGTTTCAACAAAGAACAAAAGCCTGATCCTTCTTCCTCAGGAGCAGTTTCAGTTTGGAAACCATCTCCAGTCTGGAATAAATCCAAGCCTTCTAGAAAAGCAAAGCCAGCTTCTAAGTCCACATGAAGGTGCGGCCCTGATTCCAGCTCAGCTGGTAGGGGGCAGGTTACGTTTTTTCAAAGAAATTTGGATCAATTCTGTTCACAATCTTTGGATTCAGAATATTGTTTCAGAAGGGTACAGAATTGGTTTCAAGATAAGACCTCCTGCAAAGAGATTTTTTCTTTCCCGTGTCCCAGTAAATCCAGTGAAAGCTCAAGCATTTCTGAAATGTGTTTCAGATCTAGAGTTGGCTGGAGTAATTATGCCAGTTCCAGTTCTGGAACAGGGACTGGGGTTTTATTCGAATCTCTTCATTGTACCAAAGAAGGAGAATTCCTTCAGACCAGTTCTGGATCTAAAAATATTGAATCGTTATGTAAGGATACCAACATTCAAAATGGTAACTGTAAGGACTATCTTGCCTTTTGTTCAGCAAGGGCATTATATGTCCACGATAGATTTACAGGATGCATATCTACATATTCCGATTCATCCAGATCACTATCAGTTCCTGAGATTCTCTTTCCTGGACAAGCATTACCAGTTTGTGGCTCTGCCGTTTGGCCTAGCTACAGCCCCAAGAATTTTTACAAAGGTTCTCGTGCCCTTCTGTCTGTAATCAGAGAACAGGGTATTGTGGTATTTCCTTATTTGGACGATATCTTGGTACTTGCTCAGTCTTTACATTTAGCAGAATCTCATATGAATCGACTTGTGTTGTTTCTTCAAGATCATGGTTGGAGGATCAATTCACTAAAAAGTTCATTGATTCCTCAGACAAGGGTAACCTTTCTGGGTTTCCAGATAGATTCAGTGTCCATGACTCTGTCTTTGACAGACAAGAGACGTCTAAAATTGATTTCAGCTTGTCGAAACCTTCAGTCTCAATCATTCCCTTCGGTAGCCTTATGCATGGAAATTCTAGGTCTTATGACTGCTGCATCGGACGCGATCCCCTTTGCTCGTTTTCACATGCGACCTCTTCAGCTCTGTATGCTGAATCAATGGTGCAGGGATTACACAAAGATATCTCAATTAATATCTTTAAAACCGATTATACGACACTCTCTGACGTGGTGGACAGATCACCATCGTTTAATTCAGGGGGCTTCTTTTGTTCTTCCGACCTGGACTGTAATTTCAACAGATGCAAGTCTTACAGGTTGGGGAGCTGTGTGGGGATCTCTGACGGCACAAGGAGTTTGGGAATCTCAGGAGGTGAGATTACCGATCAATATTTTGGAACTCCGTGCAATTTTCAGAGCTCTTCAGTCTTGGCCTCTTCTGAAGAGAGAATCGTTCATTTGTTTTCAGACAGACAATGTCACAACTGTGGCATACATCAATCATCAAGGAGGGACTCACAGTCCTCTGGCTATGAAAGAAGTATCTCGAATTCTGGTTTGGGCGGAATCCAGCTCCTGTCTAATCTCTGCGGTTCATATCCCAGGTATAGACAATTGGGAAGCGGATTATCTCAGTCGCCAAACTTTGCATCCGGGCGAATGGTCTCGTCACCCAGAGGTATTTCTTCAGATTGTTCAAATGTGGGAACTTCCAGAAATAGATCTGATGGCGTCTCATCTAAACAAGAAACTTCCCAGGTATCTGTCCAGATCCCGGGATCCTCAGGCGGAGGCAGTGGATGCATTATCACTTCCTTGGAAGTATCATCCTGCCTATATCTTTCCGCCTCTAGTTCTTCTTCCAAGAGTAATCTCCAAGATTCTGAAGGAATGCTCGTTTGTTCTGCTGGTAGCTCCGCATGGCCTCACAGGTTTTGGTATGCGGATCTTGTCCGGATGGCCTCTTGCCAACCGTGGACTCTTCCGTTAAGACCAGACCTTCTGTCGCAAGGTCCTTTTTTCCATCAGGATCTCAAATCCTTAAATTTAAAGGTATGGAGATTGAACGCTTGATTCTTGGTCAAAGAGGTTTCTCTGACTCTGTGATTAATACTATGTTACAGGCTCGTAAATCTGTATCTAGAGAGATATATTATAGAGTCTGGAAGACTTATATTTCTTGGTGTCTTTCTCATCATTTTTCTTGGCATTCTTTTAGAATTCCGAGAATTTTACAGTTTCTTCAGGATGGTTTAGATAAAGGTTTGTCCGCAAGTTCCTTGAAAGGACAAATCTCTGCTCTTTCTGTTCTTTTTCACAGAAAGATTGCTAATCTTCCTGATATTCATTGTTTTGTACAAGCTTTGGTTCGTATAAAACCTGTCATTAAGTCAATTTCTCCTCCTTGGAGTTTGAATTTGGTTCTGGGGGCTCTTCAAGCTCCTCCTTTTGAACCCATGCATTCATTGGACATTAAATTACTTTCTTGGAAAGTTTTGTTCCTTTTGGCGATCTCTTCTGCCAGAAGAGTCTCTGAATTATCTGCTCTTTCTTGTGAGTCTCCTTTTCTGATTTTTCATCAGGATAAGGCGGTGTTGCGAACTTCTTTTGAATTTTTACCTAAGGTTGTGAATTCCAACAACATTAGTAGAGAAATTGTGGTTCCTTCATTATGTCCTAATCCTAAGAATTCTAAGGAGAAATCGTTGCATTCTTTGGATGTTGTTAGAGCTTTGAAATATTATGTTGAAGCTACTAAGTCTTTTCGAAAGACTTCTAGTCTATTTGTTATCTTTTCCGGTTCTAGAAAAGGCCAGAAAGCTTCTGCCATTTCTTTGGCATCTTGGTTGAAATCTTTAATTCATCATGCCTATGTTGAGTCGGGTAAAACTCCGCCTCAAAGGATTACAGCTCATTCTACTAGGTCAGTTTCTACTTCCTGGGCGTTTAGGAATGAAGCTTCGGTTGATCAGATTTGCAAAGCAGCAACTTGGTCCTCTTTGCATACTTTTACTAAATTCTACCATTTTTATTTTTTTTTCTTCTTCTGAAGCAGTTTTTGGTAGAAAAGTACTTCAGGCAGCGGTTTCAGTTTGAATCTTCTGCTTATGTTTTTCATTAAACTTTATTTTGGGTGTGGATTATTTCAGCAGGAATTGGCTGTCTTTATTTTATCCCTCCCTCTCTAGTGACTCTTGCGTGGAAAGATCCACATCTTGGGTAGTCATTATCCCATACGTCACAAGCTCATGGACTCTTGCTAATTACATGAAAGAAAACATAATTTATGTAAGAACTTACCTGATAAATTCATTTCTTTCATATTAGCAAGAGTCCATGAGGCCCACCCTTTTTGTGGTGGTTATGATTTTTTTGTATAAAGCACAATTATTCCAATTCCTTATTTTATATGCTTTCGCACTTTTTTCTTATCACCCCACTTCTTGGCTATTCGTTAAACTGATTTGTGGGTGTGGTGAGGGGTGTATTTATAGGCATTTTGAGGTTTGGGAAACTTTGCCCCTCCTGGTAGGAATGTATATCCCATACGTCACTAGCTCATGGACTCTTGCTAATATTAAAGAAATGAATTTATCAGGTAAGTTCTTACATAAATTATGTTTTATTTTTTTTTTATTTTTTTTTTTTAAATTTTTTATTTATTTTTTATTGTGTTAAAAAACTGACTGAGACAGTGCGGCGGCGGTCAGAAGTCAGACTCAGTCAGAGGGAGGAAGGCGAGTGTGACTCGTGGGAACATAGGAACACTCAGAGTTATTCAGAGACAGGCAGTTAGCGTTAGAGGTAAGTTCCTTTTTCCTGCACTTTGCAGTGTGTACACACACTAGACTGTCTGTCTCTAACGGTCAGTGTGAGTGGGCGTGGCATTGGTTAGAGAGTAGAGGAGAGAGACTGGTCCCAGACAGGCGGCTCCAGAGTCCTCAAGCGGTCCGACACTAGTGACAGCACAAGCAGGCGCAGCACATCCTCAACCGAAAACAGCAGGCACTCACCCACTCAGTGACAGTGACAGGCACAGCAGCACGTCTGACAGTGCAACCTTATCCCCAAGGAACCCCAGCCGGCAGCCGCCGACAGCCGTCAGATCTGATTATCTGCGCAATTAGAGAGTTGCAGGCACAGCAGCTTTTACTAAGCCAGCCCAAAGCCCCCCTTAATCTAGTATTAGGATTCAAGGTAAGTAAAAGTTCACCTCCAACTTGTTCCCCACGCCACCCTCTGTCTCACAGCCACAGGCCAGCAGCACTTTTTAACTACAGGATAGCCTGTCATTTTGAATTTGAGCACCTGATCGGCGGTGTGACTGTCAGGAACTTTGTGTTTTTCATGTTGCTATTCCTTTAAGTCCCTGATCATGTGCTCTTCTTTACCTACTTAAGGATCAATTGCCTTTCATTCCTTGCTTGGTAATTTCACTTTTGAGGATATTATCTGAGCCAGACACTGTGCTCTCTACAGATCAGCATTTACTGAATTTGTTACTGATCATAACTATATGCAAGTGAATTGGATTCTAATAACTGTACCTTCTTCCCTTATAACTCTAGATCGTATAGAGTTCAAATCTGTAGAAACGCTTACAGCAAAGAACCGGAACAGCGTTTCTGTCTCGCTGCAGCTTGGCGTGTGACATCACGATTGTCCTACATCGCATTGAACTACAAACACAGTGATTCCACTCCTGTGTTCACATCGGCTACCAGCTGCCAATACTTGCGGGACCGCAGATCTGTGAGCTCCTAAAAACAACAACACTTCAACTATCATCGTATCTGGATTTAACCTCCAACAACTACGGTACCTATTATTAATTAATGTTAACATAACCATTACCGCATCTGCAGATAAAACCTTGTCACTCATTGTTTATACTGGATTTCTAAGTTTATTCAATTACTGGAACTATATCATATATTCTAATTTCGGCTAACTAATCACCTACTTTTCTGCACTAGTATTGTCAGCCTCATTTGTTACAACCCCCAGCTCATGCCTAAGTCGTTGGTAACAAGCTCTCAATAGGCTTACCTTTTACTCAGCTGCATAGTAGATAGGTTAGTGTTTCTAAAAGGCTATACTTTTACTCTCACATAGTAATAGGTATGAATTTTTAATTAGTTCATTCAGATATTGCAAACCTAAGTACTAATTTACACTATTCTCCTATATAACGCTTAATGACCCCACCATAGGTCACCCTCAGTCAATGAGCAAACATAAGGTGTTTAATATTATCTGAATACCTGAAGTGTGGTGTGAGACTGAGTGGAGAGTTCAAATAGGAACATACATACAAATGTATATTAGGTGATTATTTTAGTTATCCTTACAGTGACACACTCAGTGCACTCAGGGCACGCAACAGCCAAGAGGGCGCCTATTGCGCATAATTTGCAAAAGACTGTTAAAAAAAATAAAAATAATTTGAAGCCAGTAATGGTACAGTGTGATGAATGATACCCTATGAGGTACAGCTGCATGTACGGTGTGTAAGCAGACACACAGGGACAGGATCAGTCCAGTCTGATACCCCATATACCTTAGAGGCACTGCATGTACAGTGTAAGCTAGCCTACAGACACACAGGGTCAGTAAGTACGCAGTGCCTCTTGCAACTTCCTCTAGTCTTTCCTATATAAGCCTTTTTACACTGCACCTTTCACCCCTCTCATTCTCACCAAACCAGACTACTAGCCATAAGTACAAGAACTAATGGTTACTAAATGTGTGGATGGGGGGAGTTTTTATGGTTAGGTTTAGGTGTGTTTTGCGGAGGGGGGGGGGGTCCTGTTAGGTGGTTTATTACTTGAGTTAGGGCCTTCCCCTATTTGGGTGTCCTAATGACTTGAGCATAGGGCCTATGCTATGACTATGAGTAGGGCAATGTTTATTGCCATGAGGGGAAGCAGCATACATGGGTTCTACAACAAGGGTGTTGGTGCACTAGGGGATCTAGCAGGTAGTTTATTGTTGTATAAATAAAAAGAGAGAAGCGCTCAACCTGGAAACGAACAATAGCAGAATAGCTTGTTCTATGGCTAGTTACCACCCAAGAAGCAGCCTCTTATTGCTCAACATGTGCCTTTCACAGAGAAAAACTTTCCAGAAGCATATCAGTCTGATCCTGACTTCACAGTACAGTCCAGCCCCGAAATACCAGGCAATTCTTCTCTGAACGAGAGAAACAGCAAAACCCCAGACGTACATTTCGGCCTATTGTGGGCCTCGTCAGTGAGGTGCAGCCATATCCCTCTAGGCACACTGAGCAATGGGTCCACGTCTGGATTCCCGCATCACACTTCGGGAGACTTCCCAAAATGTCATAATTTGCATAAATAACAAGAGAGAAGAGCTCAACCTGGAAACGAACAATAGCATAATAGCTTGTTCTATGGCTAGTTACCACCCAAGAAGCAGCCTCTTATTGCTCAACATGTGCCTTTCACAGAGAAAAACTTTCCAGAAGCATATCAGTCTGATCCTGACTTCACAGTACAGTCCAGCCCCGAAATACCAGGCAATTCTTCTCTGAACGAGAGAAACAGCAAAACCCCAGACGTACGTTTCGGCCTATTGTGGGCCTCGTCAGTGAGGTGCAGCCATATCCCTCTAGGCACACTGAGCAACGGGTCCACGTCTGGATTCCCGCATCACACTTAGGGAGACTTCCCAAAATGTCATAATTTGCATAAATAAAAAGAGAGAAGCGCTCAACCTGGAAACGAACAATAGCATAATAGCTTGTTCTATGGCTAGTTACCACCCAAGAAGCAGCCTCTTATTGCTCAACATGTGCCTTTCACAGAGAAAAACTTTCCAGAAGCATATCAGTCTGATCCTGACTTCACAGTACAGTCCAGCCCCGAAATACCAGGCAATTCTTCTCTGAACGAGAGAAACAGCAAAACCCCAGACGTACGTTTCGGCCTATTGTGGGCCTCGTCAGTGAGGTGCAGCCATATCCCTCTAGGCACACTGAGCAACGGGTCCACGTCTGGATTCCCGCATCACACTTAGGGAGACTTCCCAAAATGTCATAATTTGCATAAATAAAAAGAGAGAAGCGCTCAACCTGGAAACGAACAATAGCATAATAGCTTGTTCTATGGCTAGTTACCACCCAAGAAGCAGCCTCTTATTGCTCAACATGTGCCTTTCACAGAGAAAAACTTTCCAGAAGCATATCAGTCTGATCCTGACTTCACAGTACAGTCCAGCCCCGAAATACCAGGCAATTCTTCTCTGAACGAGAGAAACAGCAAAACCCCAGACGTACGTTTCGGCCTATTGTGGGCCTCGTCAGTGAGGTGCAGCCATATCCCTCTAGGCACACTGAGCAACGGGTCCACGTCTGGATTCCCGCATCACACTTAGGGAGACTTCCCAAAATGTCATAATTTGCATAAATAAAAAGAGAGAAGCGCTCAACCTGGAAACGAACAATAGCATAATAGCTTGTTCTATGGCTAGTTACCACCCAAGAAGCAGCCTCTTATTGCTCAACATGTGCCTTTCACAGAGAAAAACTTTCCAGAAGCATATCAGTCTGATACTGACTTCACAGTACAGTCCAGCCCCGAAATACCAGGCAATTCTTCTCTGAACGAGAGAAACAGCAAAACCCCAGACGTACGTTTCGGCCTATTGTGGGCCTCGTCAGTGAGGTGCAGCCATATCCCTCTAGACACACTGAGCAACGGGTCCACGTCTGGATTCCCGCATCACACTTAGGGAGACTTCCCAAAATGTCATAATTTGCATAAATAAAAAGAGAGAAGCGCTCAACCTGGAAACGAACAATAGCATAATAGCTTGTTCTATGGCTAGTTACCACCCAAGAAGCAGCCTCTTATTGCTCAACATGTGCCTTTCACAGAGAAAAACTTTCCAGAAGCATATCAGTCTGATCCTGACTTCACAGTACAGTCCAGCCCCGAAATACCAGGCAATTCTTCTCTGAACGAGAGAAACAGCAAAACCCCAGATGTACGTTTTGGCCTATTGTGGGCCTCGTCAGTGAGGTGCAGCCATATCCCTCTAGGCACACTGAGCAACGGGTCCACGTCTGGATTCCCGCATCACACTTAGGGAGACTTCCCAAAATGTCATAATTTGCATAAATAAAAAGAGAGAAGCGCTCAACCTGGAAACGAACAATAGCATAATAGCTTGTTCTATGGCTAGTTACCACCCAAGAAGCAGCCTCTTATTGCTCAACATGTGCCTTTCACAGAGAAAAACTTTCCAGAAGCATATCAGTCTGATCCTGACTTCACAGTACAGTCCAGCCCCGAAATACCAGGCAATTCTTCTCTGAACGAGAGAAACAGCAAAACCCCAGACGTACGTTTCGGCCTATTGTGGGCCTCGTCAGTGAGGTGCAGCCATATCCCTCTAGGCACACTGAGCAACGGGTCCACGTCTGGATTCCCGCATCACACTTAGGGAGACTTCCCAAAATGTCATAATTTGCATAAATAAAAAGAGAGAAGCGCTCAACCTGGAAACGAACAATAGCATAATAGCTTGTTCTATGGCTAGTTACCACCCAAGAAGCAGCCTCTTATTGCTCAACATGTGCCTTTCACAGAGAAAAACTTTCCAGAAGCATATCAGTCTGATCCTGATTTCACAGTACAGTCCAGCCCCGAAATACCAGGCAATTCTTCTCTGAACGAGAGAAACAGCAAAACCCCAGACGTACGTTTCGGCCAATTGTGGGCCTCGTCAGTGAGGTGCAGCCATATCCCTCTAGGCACACTGAGCAACGGGTCCACGTCTGGATTCCCGCATCACACTTAGGGAGACTTCCCAAAATGTCATAATTTGCATAAATAAAAAGAGAGAAGCGCTCAACCTGGAAACGAACAATAGCATAATAGCTTGTTCTATGGCTAGTTACCACCCAAGAAGCAGCCTCTTATTGCTCAACATGTGCCTTTCACAGAGAAAAACTTTCCAGAAGCATATCAGTCTGATCCTGACTTCACAGTACAGTCCAGCCCCGAAATACCAGGCAATTCTTCTCTGAACGAGAGAAACAGCAAAACCCCAGACGTACGTTTCGGCCTATTGTGGGCCTCGTCAGTGAGGTGCACCATATCCCTCTAGGCACACTGAGCAACGGGTCCACGTCTGGATTCCCGCATCACACTTAGGGAGACTTCCCAAAATGTCAGAATTTGCATAAATAAAAAGAGAGAAGCGCTCAACCTGGAAATGAACAATAGCATAATAGCTTGTTCTATGGCTAGTTACCACCCAAGAAGCAGCCTCTTATTGCTCAACGTGTGCCTTTCACAGAGAAAAACTTTCCAGAAGCATATCAGTCTGATCCTGACTTCACAGTACAGTCCAGCCCCGAAATACCAGGCAATTCTTCTCTGAACGAGAGAAACAGCAAAACCCCAGACGTACGTTTCGGCCTATTGTGGGCCTCGTCAGTGAGGTGCAGCCATATCCCTCTAGGCACACTGAGCAACGGGTCCACGTCTGGATTCCCGCATCACACTTAGGGAGACTTCCCAAAATGTCATAATTTGCATAAATAAAAAGAGAGAAGCGCTCAACCTGGAAACGAACAATAGCATAATAGCTTGTTCTATGGCTAGTTACCACCCAAGAAGCAGCCTCTTATTGCTCAACATGTGCCTTTCACAGAGAAAAACTTTCCAGAAGCATATCAGTCTGATCCTGACTTCACAGTACAGTCCAGCCCCGAAATACCAGACAATTCTTCTCTGAACGAGAGAAACAGCAAAACCCCAGACGTACGTTTCGGCCTATTGTGGGCCTCGTCAGTGAGGTGCAGCCATATCCCTCTAGGCACACTGAGCAACGGGTCCACGTCTGGATTCCCGCATCACACTTAGGGAGACTTCCCAAAATGTCATAATTTGCATAAATAAAAAGAGAGAAGCGCTCAACCTGGAAACGAACAATAGCATAATAGCTTGTTCTATGGCTAGTTACCACCCAAGAAGCAGCCTCTTATTGCTCAACATGTGCCTTTCACAGAGAAAAACTTTCCAGAAGCATATCAGTCTGATCCTGACTTCACAGTACAGTCCAGCCCCGAAATACCAGGCAATTCTTCTCTGAACGAGAGAAACAGCAAAACCCCAGACGTACGTTTCGGCCTATGGTGGTTCTCGTCAGTGAGGTGCAGCCATATCCCTCTAGGCACACTGAGCAACGGGTCCACGTCTGGATTCCCGCATCACACTTAGGGAGACTTCCCAAAATGTCATAATTTGCATAAATAAAAAGAGAGAAGTGCTCAACCTGGAAACGAACAATAGCATAATAGCTTGTTCTATGGCTAGTTACCACCCAAGAAGCAGCCTCTTATTGCTCAACATGTGCCTTTCACAGAGAAAAACTTTCCAGAAGCATATCAGTCTGATCCTGACTTCACAGTACAGTCCAGCCCCGAAATACCAGGCAATTCTTCTCTGAACGAGAGAAACAGCAAAACCCCAGACGTACGTTTCGGCCTATTGTGGGCCTCGTCAGTGAGGTGCAGCCATATCCCTCTAGGCACACTGAGCAACGGGTCCACGTCTGGATTCCCGCATCACACTTAGGGAGACTTCCCAAAATGTCATAATTTGCATAAATAAAAAGAGAGAAGCGCTCAACCTGGAAACGAACAATAGCATAATAGCTTGTTCTATGGCTAGTTACCACCCAAGAAGCAGCCTCTTATTGCTCAACATGTGCCTTTCACAGAGAAAAACTTTCCAGAAGCATATCAGTCTGATCCTGACTTCACAGTACAGTCCAGCCCCGAAATACCAGGCAATTCTTCTCTGAACGAGAGAAACAGCAAAACCCCAGACGTACGTTTCGGCCTATTGTGGGGAAGTCTCCCTATGGGTGATGGGGGAAACCAGACGTGGACTCCTTGCCCAGTGTGCTTAGAGGAATGTGGCTGCACCTCACTGACGAGGCCCATAGGAGGCCGAAACGATCGTCTGGGGTTGTCATGTTCCTTGTTCAGAGGAGAATTGCCTGGTATTTCGGGCTGGACTGACCTTACTTGGCATGATCAGACTGATATACTTCAGGAAAGTTTTCTTCTGTGAAAAGCACACTGGTCTAAAAGAGACTGCTTCCGGGTGGTAAATCGCCATAGAACAAGCCACTGAGCTGTTGTTCGTTCCTGGTAGAGCGCTTCTCTCTTCGTATGCAAATTATTATGACCCTGGGGAAGTCTCCCTATGGGTGATGGGGGAAACCAGACGTGGACTCCTTGCCCAGTGTGCTTAGAGGAATGTGGCTGCACCTCACTGACGAGGCCCATAGGAGGCCGAAACGATTGTCTGGGGTTGTCATGTTCCTTGTTCAGAGGAGAATTGCCTGGTATTTCGGGGCTGGACTGACCTTACTTGGCAGGATCAGACTGATATACTTCAGGAAAGTTTTCTTCTGTGAAAAGCACACTGGTCTAAAAGAGACTGCTTCCGGGTGGTAAATCGCCATAGAACAAGCCACTGAGCTGTTGTTCGTTCCTGGTAGAGCGCTTCTCTCTTCGTATGCAAATTATTATGACCCTGGGGAAGTCTCCCTATGGGTGATGGGGGAAACCAGACGTGGACTCCTTGCCCAGTGTGCTTAGAGGAATGTGGCTGCACCTCACTGACGAGGCCCATAGGAGGCCGAAACGATCGTCTGGGGTTGTCATGTTCCTTGTTCAGATGAGAATTGCCTGGTATTTCGGGGCTGGACTGACCTTACTTGGCAGGATCAGACCGATATACTTCAGGAAAGTTTTCTTCTGTGAAAAGCACACTGGTCTAAAAGAGACTGCTTCCGGGTGGTAAATCGCCATAGAACAAGCCACTGAGCTGTTGTTCGTTCCTGGTAGAGCGCTTCTCTCTTCGTATGCAGTTTATTGTTGTAATAGTTTGTTTATCAGAAAGAATATACCAATTACTTCATACAGAAGTGACATGCTCAGTGATATCATGGTACTTTTTTTTTTTCTACATTATATAACATTTGTATTGCCATTACCACTAGTCTATTTAGCTACTGCTTTGCCTAAACTAATGCTGCATATTTAGTTCTTTCACTACTGATATTTTATGGAAAATAAATCCTCCATCACTATTCACTATCGCTTTTTGTACAAGATATAAATAATAAAATAATTTACTGATCTGGTTTATATTCCTTTGGAGTGTCTGCTTTGCACTCAAAACTTTCTACTTAGATACCAGCTGAATCCAAAACTGCACAATTTTTTATTGCTTCAAATGTCATATATCCAAATACTGAGTTCATTATGCATATACCTGCCTCTGTGTTTGCTTATTTGTGTCTGCATATTCCTGCCTCTGTGTTTGCTTATGTGGGTCTGCACATACCTGCCTCTGTGTTTGCTTATCTGGGTCTGCATATACCTGCCTCTGTGTTTGCTTATGTGTGTCTGCACATACCTGCCTCTGTGTTTGCTTATGTGGGTCTGCATATACCTGCCTCTGTGTTTGCTTATGTGGGTCTGCACATACCTGCCTCTGTGTTAGCTTATGTGGGTCTGCATATACCTGCCTCTGTGTTTGCTTAGTTTGTGTGAGATAGTGAGCGCTTGGAAGCTTAAAAGGACTGTCAGAGTGTGGATGTTTAAAAATGCAATGTATTTATTACAGTTAAATAAAATATACAGTATAGTACATTCAGATAAAAAACTTGTTAATATATTCAAATTAAAAAACTTCTTAAGATCTTTCTACAATCTCCATGGATCCATGAGATGATAAATTAAAAGATATACTTTAATCTATATCAGTTAACTAAAAGATGTCCTGATGTTGGAACCAGTATTACGTTAGCTCCAATAACAGTCTATGATCATAATTTTATTAAAATATAGTTTGAGCATATATATTTGCAAATAGCAATCTGGAGTGTAATAACCAGAAATTAGCGTAATGTGATATAGACAATGCAAAGACAATATAAACGATGTAAACACAATAGAAAGGTGTGTGCGATACAAATTCAGTATATTTACAATACAGGTGCAGAAAAAATGCAGTAAAATGCAATTAAGGTACCAGTAAGGTGACCGGATAAAACCGGTATAAAGAGATAGTAATAAAGAAAATGTCTTCTATAAGATGTCTCTTTGAAAAATCACAGTGTTCAAAAAATCACAGTGTTCAAAAAATAGTGTCCCAGAAAAAATTAAGTGTGTGTGAATAAATTCTAGATGATTAACTCCAATGAAAACTCTTCTTAAAAACTTTCAAAAAATAATAACTCCAAAAAATAACTCCAATAACTGTGGTGGCTGTGAGAAATAATTAGAAAAAAGTGGAAAAAATAAAAAATACAATGATGTGACGAATAGGTCCAAACTCTTCCTCCTAAATCTGTGGGTAAAATAAAATACAATAGTGTAATAACGCCTATATAAAGTATAATGGAATCAGAAATGTGCTCACCAGTATGTTGACGCGTTTCGGCCCTCCTAGGCCTTTCTCAAGACAATACTGGTCTGTATGTCTATGGGAGCTTTATACCTTAAGAATGTTTGCTTATGTGGGTCTGCACATACCTGCCTCTGTGTTTGTGTATATGGGTCTGCATATACCTGCCTCTGTGTTTGCTTATTTGTGTCTGCATATACCTGCCTCTGTGTTTGCTTATTTGTGTCTGTGTTTGCTTATGTGGGTCTGCACATACCTGCCTATGTGTTTGCTTATGTGGGTCTGCATATACCTTCCTCTGTGTTTGCTTATGTGGGTCTGCACATACCTGCCTCTGTGTTTGTGTATGTGGGTCTGCATATACCTGCCTCTGTGTTTGCTTATTTGTGTCTGCATATACCTGCCTCTGTGTTTGCTTATGTGTGTCTGCACATACCTGCCTCTGTGTTTGCTTATGTGGGTCTGCATATACCTGCCTCTGTGTTTGCTTATGTGTGTCTGCACATACCTGCCTCTGTGTTTGCTTATGTGGGTCTGCATATACCTGCCTCTGTGTTTGCTTATGTGGGTCTGCACATACCTGCCTCTGTGTTTGTGTATGTGGGTCTGCATATACCTTCCTCTGTGTTTGCTTATGTGGGTCTGCACATACCTGCCTATGTGTTTGCTTATGTGGGTCTGCATATACCTTCCTCTGTGTTTGCTTATGTGGGTCTGCACATACCTGCCTCTGTGTTTGTGTATGTGGGTCTGCATATACCTGCCTCTGTGTTTGCTTATTTGTGTCTGCATATACCTGCCTCTGTGTTTGCTTATGTGGGTCTGCACATACCTGCCTCTGTGTTTGCTTATGTGGGTCTGCATATACCTGCCTCTGTGTTTGCTTATGTGTGTCTGCACATACCTGCCTCTGTGTTTGCTTATGTGGGTCTGCATATACCTGCCTCTGTGTTTGCTTATCTGTGTCTGTACATACCTGCCTCTGTGTTTGCTTATGTGGGTCTGCATATACCTGCCTCTGTGTTTGCTTATGTGGGTCTGCACATACCTGCCTCTGTGTTTGTGTATGTGGGTCTGCATATACCTGCCTCTGTGTTTGCTTATTTGTGTCTGTGTTTGCTTATGTGGGTCTGCACATACCTGCCTCTGTGTTTGCTTATGTGGGTCTGCATATACCTTCCTCTGTGTTTGCTTATGTGGGTCTGCACATACCTGCCTCTGTGTTTGTGTATGTGGGTCTGCATATACCTGCCTCTGTGTTTGCTTATTTGTATCTGCATATACCTGCCTCTGTGTTTGCTTATGTGGGTCTGCACATACCTGCCTCTGTGTTTGCTTATGTGGGTCTGCATATACCTTCCTCTGTGTTTGCTTATGTGGGTCTGCACATACCTGCCTCTGTATATGTGGGTCTGCATTTACCTGCCTCTGTGTTTGCTTATTTGTGTCTGCATATACCTGCCTCTGTGTTTGCTTATGTGGGTCTGCACATACCTGCCTCTGTGTTTGCTTATGTGGGTCTGCATATACCTGCCTCTGTGTTTGCTTATGTGGGTCTGCACATACCTGCCTCTGTGTTTGTGTATATGGGTCTGCATATACCTGCCTCTGTGTTTGCTTATTTGTGTCTGCATATACCTGCCTCTGTGTTTGCTTATTTGTGTCTGTGTTTGCTTATGTGGGTCTGCACATACCTGCCTCTGTGTTTGCTTATGTGGGTCTGCACATACCTGCCTCTGTGTTTGTGTATGTGGGTCTGCATATACCTGCCTCTGTGTTTGCTTATTTGTATCTGCATATACCTGCCTCTGTGTTTGCTTATGTGGGTCTGCACATACCTGCCTCTGTGTTTGCTTATTTGTATCTGCATATACCTGCCTCTGTGTTTGCTTATCTGGGTCTGCACATACCTGCCTCTGTGTTTGCTTATGTGGGTCTGCATATACCTTCCTCTGTGTTTGCTTATGTGGGTCTGCACATACCTGCCTCTGTGTATGTGGGTCTGCATATACCTGCCTCTGTGTTTGCTTATTTGTGTCTGCATATACCTGCCTCTGTGTTTGCTTATGTGGGTCTGCACATACCTGCCTCTATGCTTGCTTATGTGGGTCTGCATATACCTGCCTCTGTGTTTGCTTATGTGGGTCTGCAAATACCTGCCTCTGTGTTTGCTTATGTGTGTCTGCACATACCTGCCTCTGTGTTTGCTTATGTGGGTCTGCATATACCTGCCTCTGTGTTTGCTTATGTGGGTCTGCACATACCTGCCTCTGTGTTTGTGTATGTGAGTCTGCAAATACCTGCCTCTGTGTTTGCTTATTTGTGTCTGCATATTCCTGCCTCTGTGTTTGCTTATGTGGGTCTGCACATACCTGCCTCTGTGTTTGCTTATGTGTGTCTGCATGTGTTTGCTTATGTGTGTCTGCATATACCTTCCTCTGTGTTTGCTTATGTGGGTCTGCATATACCTGACTCTGTGTTTGCTTATGTGTGTCTGCATATACCTGCCTCTGTTTGCTTATGTGAGTCTGCATATACCTGCCTCTGTGTTTGCTTATGTGGGTCTGCATATACCTGCATCTGTGTTTGCTTATGTGGGTCTGCATATACCTGCCTCTTTGTTAGCTTATGTGGGTCTGCATATACCTGCATCTGTGTTTGCTTATGTGGGTCTGCATATACCTGCCTCTGTGTTAGCTTATGTGGGTCTGCATATACCTGCATCTGTGTTTGCTTATGTGGGTCTGCATATACCTGCCTCTGTGTTTGCTTATGTGGGTCTGCATATACCTGCATCTGTGTTTGCTTATGTGGATCTGCATATACCTGCCTCTGTGTTTGCTTATGTGGGTCTGCATATACCTGCCTCTGTGTTTGCTTATGTGGGTCTGCATATACCTGCCTCTGTGTTTGCTTATGTGGTTCTTCATATACCTGCCTCTGTGTTTGCTTATGTGGGTCTGCACATACCTGCCTCTGTGTTTACCTATGTGTGCCTGTCTATCACTGCCTCTGTGTTTGTATTGGTTATTTTCTGCCTATATCTGCCTCTGTGTTTGCTTATCAGGGCAATTTCTAGGGGTGGGCAGAGGGGGCAGTGGCTCAGGACACAATAGGGAGCAGTGTGGAGAACTTTAAAAAAAATATTTTTTCTTCTTTGCAGTATTCCCCAAAGAACAGCTCCCCGACTTTGACAAAGGTAAGTTCCCTCCCACCATTGCTATCATCAATATCTTTTCTACACTTGTCAGATATAACATGCTTGAGTATTGCAGTATTCTGGATACTGCAATACTCGAGCAAAGAGAACAGGATGCCAGGGACATAAACCAGGATACAGGAGGACGATAAATATCTGCATAGTGAGGAGGCAAAGGGCAGGATACTGCTCAGTCCCTTAAAGGGACAGTGTACACTAGATTTTCTTTGCATAAATGTGTTGTAGATGCTAAATTGGGAGTTTTAGGTAAGATTTTAAAAGGTTTTATACTGAATTTTTATATCCGTATCTGTGCATATTATTATTTATAGTAGTGTCTATTACATGCAGTTAAATTAAAATTCGTGTATACTATCCCTTTAATTGTTAAAACAAAATTCTCCTTAAAGGGACACTGAACCCAAATTTTTAATTTCGTGATTCAGATAGAGCATGCAATTTTAAGCAACTTTCTAATTTACTCCTATTATCAAATTATCTTCAATTTCTTGGTATCTTTATTTGAAATGCAAGAATGTAAGTTTAGATGCCGGCCCATTTTTGGTGAACACACTGTGTTGTTCTTGCTGATTGGTGGATAAATTCACCCACCAATAAACAAGTGCTTTCCATGGTCTGAACCAAAAAATAGCTTAGATGCCTTATTTTTCAAATAAAGAAAGCAAGAGAACGAAGAAATATTGATTATAGGAGTAAATTAGAAAGTCGCTTAAATTTGCATGCTCTATCTGAATCACAAAAGAAAAAATTGGGGTTCAGTGTCCCTTTAACTTAGTGATAGATTCCATAATGACTGAATTTAATTTACTGTATGCAGAGGCTGGGGTTCTCAGTTTGTATGTGCCAGCAGATGAACAGCATTTTTTTTATATATGCATGCATAGTACAGGGAGTGCAGAATTATTAGGCAAATGAGTATTTTGACCACATCATATTCTTTATGCATGTTGTCTTACTCCAAGCTGTATAGGCTCGAAAGCCTACTACCAATTAAGCATATTAGGTGATGTGCATCTCTGTAAAGAGAAGGGTGTGGTCTAATGACATCAACACCCTATATCAGGTGTGCATAATTATTAGGCAACTTCCTTTCCTTTGGCAAAATGGGTCAAAAGAAGGACTTGACAGGCTCAGAAAAGTAAAAAATAGTGAGATATCTTGCAGAGGGATGCAGCACTCTTAAAATTGCAAAGCTTCTGAAGTGTGATCATCGAACAATCAAGTGTTTCATTCAAAATAGTCAACAGGGTCGCAAGAAGCGTGTGGAAAAACCAAGGCGCAATATAACTGCCCATGAACTGAGAAAAGTCAAGCATGCAGCTGCCAAGATGCCACTTGCCACCAGTTTGGCCATATTTCAGAGCTGCAACATCACTGGAGTGCCCAAAAGCACAAGGTGTGCAATACTCAGAGACATGGCCAAGGTAAGAAAGGCTGAAATACGACCACCACTGAACAAGACACACAAGCTGAAACGTCAAGACTGGGCCAAGAAATATCTCAAGACTGATTTTTCTAAGGTTTTATGGACTGATGAAATGAGAGTGAGTCTTATAACAAATTTATTTATTTATAACAAAGACAAAGAAATATGCTGCAATATCAATAATACAATATAGAAACAAGTATCACAATAAGAAAACACAGGATAGATACTTGATTGGTTAAAAAACAGTGCTTGCAGATATAACAGTAGATACCTAAATACGTAATCAATTAATTAATTAGTTAAGATGCCCGTACAACAGTGCAAATCATACTAAAACCTTTAAACCCGGGCATATATGTGTATTTAGAAAGTGCATAGGACAAACACTTAATTCCTGTCAGATAAATGATTCTTACATCTTTGTTATTTTTCTTCTTTTACCCCCAACCCCCCACAGACAACCTCATCAATCAAGCGACAAGACAACAACCAACATACCAACACAAAACAACCAAGCCAAAGTGTCGCCACAAAACAAAAAAAAAAAAAAAAAACAACAAAAAAAAAAAAAAGAAAAAAGGGGAGAAGGCCCCCTGTCTCTCCACCCAACCCCTCTCTCCCCCCTCTCCTCCAACAGTTTCTCAGTCATTAGCCTCCACCCATTCTCCAGGGAAATGACCAGCCAAAATGTTCAACTGGACAAATTCAGAATTTCTAAAAGGTTTAATAAGCTTTTTTTGTTGTGATAAGGGCAGGGATCTTACAAAAATCTCCCATTTCTTAAAGAAACCCGTTAGATGTTTCTCTTGCAGGTATGGTATATTAAACTGCTCTGTTATAAATTGACTACACAGGGCCGATTTAAGCTGTGCCATTGTAGGTACGCCGGATGCTTTCCATGTTTTAAAAAGTAGATTTCGTGCCGTTAATATTATAGTATTTATCAGACTATAGTTCTTGATTCTACCCTGGAATTTTACCAGAAAAAAAACCTCCATTGAAGTTATTTTATGGTCCAATTTTAAACCCACCATCAACCAGAATGCGATTCTTCCCCAGTATTGGCTTACTTTAGGACAGCTCCATAAGCAATGGAATAGATCAGCCCCTGTGGATGAACATCTGGAGCAGTTAACCCTTGTTTTATACCATTTTGTTAGAATGTCCGGAGTAAGATATCTCTGTAACCCGACTTTTATCTGTGATTCCCTCCATGATGTCGGGACCCAGCTCTGTTGTATTATTTTATAGCTACTCACAATAGTCTGCTCGGTTATATCTGGGAAAAGCTTACTCCATTTAACAACCATCTCACTTACTTGTAGTTTAGACACTTTCTGATTTAAAAATATGTACAAAGGGGAAACTGCGTATATACCTGCCGCATATGCGGAGATCAAAGCCTGTAATTCACCCATGGACCAGTTATTCCCATACTTCGTACGGAGCTCCTGGAGGAAATGTCTGACTTGAAGATAAGCATAAAACTCGCGCACACCTAGATCAAATCTTGTTGCAATTTCTTGAAATAGTAGTGGGTGACCCCTTGTATCTTGTATTTGCCACAATGTTTGTAGACCTTTACGCTCCCAATCTTTAAATATCTGATTAGAAATACCGGGGCTAAACTCAGGGTTACCAACTATGGGTAGATATTGCGAGACATAGGGCGAGTTGCCTGCTTCAACACATAATTTTTGCCATGCCCAGATGACATTACTAAAAGTACCTAGATAGAATATGTTAGACGGGATTGAGGTGAGTGGGCAGTGTAACAGAGCCTTTAACCGAAAGGGAGCCACAATCTTAGATTCCCATGTAAATAAGGATATTTGCTCCTTTTCCGTTAGCCAGTCCAGTGCAAATCTAGCTATAATAACCCAGTTGTATGTCTGGATATTAGGGAGCGCCAAACCCGCTGACACCTTGGAATTCATTAGCCTATAGACGGCAATCCGTGGTCTCTTCCCGTTCCACAGGAACTTGGAGCACGCTTTGTTATATATAGTGATGTCCCTCTTATGTAAAAGCCATGGAATATTTTGCAAAATATGAAGAAGTTTGGGAAAGATAACTGATTTAATTAGGGTCACCCTGGCAGAAAGGGATATCGGGAGCATAGCCCATTCCTCAAGCTTTTTCTTGCAGGACTCTATCACAGTCCTATGATTTGACCTATACCAATCCTCCGAGTTGTTGGATAATCGTAAGCCTAAATATGTAATCTGGGAGACTTCTTGAAAAGGATGGATTATGTCCAGTGCAGAATTCTTGCATAGCCACATTAATTCAGATTTGGACATATTAATTTTAAACCCAGAAATTTCTCCAAACTCTTGCAAGATAGTACGTAAGGTGGGCAAGGCAACCTCAAGGTTGGACAGAAATAACAGGAGGTCGTCCGCATAGAGTAAAAGCACCAACTTCTCATCTGCCAGAGAGATCCCTTCCAATTCTTGCCGTAATCTAATAGCCAGTGGTTCAACACAAAGGTTGAATAGAAAAGGGGAAAGTGGGCAGCCCTGTCTAGTCCCTCTAAACAGATCAAAGCGTTGAGTGGCTATATTATTAATAATCACCGCGGAAGAAGGCACACTGTAAATTAAATGTATATAATTACTAAATGATCCCGAGAAGCCAAATTGATCCAGCGTGGAAAATAGATGATCCCAGCTGACCCTATCAAAGGCCTTTTCGGCGTCAACTGTCAAAATAGCCTTGTCTATACTTTCATGGAATTCCGTTGTCTTCTGCCGGTTCCAAAAAAATTCAATCAAGATTAGTAGCTTCCTCATATTCCTTACTGGGTTACGCCCAGGCATAAAACCGGATTGATTCTCATGCACAAGATCTCCCATATGGGGTTTCAGTCGTGCAGATACAATGGCGGCCAGCAGCTTATAGTCGGTATTTAAGACCGAGATAGGCCTAAAAGAGCTTGGTAACTCGGGGTCCTTATCCTTTTTTAAAATTAATGAAATATTTGCCGCAGTGAAAGAGGTAGAGCATTTTGTATTTTCAGAAAAATAAAAATTAAATAATCTAATTAATGTAGGCATCATCTGAGTTTGTAGAATTCTGTAATACTCAATAGGAAGAGCATCTGGACCAGCGGCTTTATTGGATTTCGCATTCTTAATTGCCCACATTATTTCCTCCTCTGTAATAGGCGCATTAATGGCATCTATGGCTTCCTTAGATAGACGTGGTACTTTGATCTTGTCCCAGAATACTTCTTTTATGTCAGGTTTAATAGGCTCTTGTCTATATAGATCTTGAAAGAATTCAAAGAATACTTTTTCTATGTCAGCGTGATTGGTATATCTCCTAGTTCCTTGCTTAATAGAGGCTATAGCATGTCTGGGTGAAGATTTAACCAGCCTGGCTAGGAATTTGGCCGATCTGCCAATAAAACCCCCATATCTTGCTTTCAGTTTAAGTTCTTCCTGGGCACTAGTCTGTTTCATATGCGTGTCTCTCAATGTCTTAGCTGTGGTGTAGGCTTCCCAATGTTCTCTAGTATGTCTATGAATATAGGCTCGGTATGTATTCTTAACGCGATTAGCAAGCTGCCTGGACACTTGATTACAGTTCTTAATCCAATAATTTGAGAAGGATTTAATCTCTCCCCGTAGCACGGCCTTGGAAGTCTCCCAGAATGTCTCAATTTTGTCTATATAGTTCCTATTATTATTACAATATTCTGTCCACTTTAATCGTAGATGATTTTGAAATTTGACATTATTAGACATATGTCTGGGGAAATAAATATAGTTCTTACCAAAATGTTTCTGGCCGTTATCCACGCTCAGGGCAATGACAGCATGATCGGAGATGACTATGTCATCAATTCTTGTGACCCAATCCCGAACAAGTAGTGAATCTGAAACTAGAAAGTAATCAAGCCGTGAAAAGGAACATTGAACATGGGAAACGCAAGTGTAGGTACGGACATCTGGGTTTTGTGTGCGCCACACATCAACCACACCTAAGTGGGAGCAAAGTTTCTGGAAAATCCGTGCTTTCCTTCCTCTACTTTCCAATGTCTTTTTCTTGGAACTATCGAGGATAGGGTCCGCTAATAGATTAAGATCTCCTGCGATAATTAAATTTAGCCCGATAAATCTATGAAGTTTCACTGTGAGAGCTGACCAGAATTTATGGTCAATTTGATTGGGTCCATATATATTACAAAGTATATATCTAATATTCCTGACTTCTATTTCCAGTATTAAAAATCTGCCCTCTGGGTCAGATTCAACATTAGTTATTTGATATTCTAGATTCCGATTTAATAAAATTGCGACCCCCCTCTTCCTTGAAGTAAATGGGGCTGCCACCACTTCACCCACCCACTTGGATTTAAGTTTGGGTACTTCGTTGGCATTAAGGTGTAGTTCTTGTAAAAGAACTATATCTGGATTAAGTTTCCCCAAATGTTTTATTATAGTTTTTCTTTTAATTGGTGAGTTTATTCCACCTATGTTCCACGATAATAGCTTAAGGTTGGTGAAACTACTCATCTAGAAACCAAGCACACATATAATGAAAATCCATATTGGTTTCATACCTTATGAAAATTACCTGGCCCCACACCGCTAAGGCAATGGCCTGAAGGAGGGGGGGAGAGTCGGAGAGTGGAGAGAGAAAGGAAAAAAAAAAAAAAAAAAAAAAAAAAAATGAGAGTGAGTCTTGATGGGCCAGATGGATGGACCCGTGGCTGGATTGGTAAAGGGCAGAGAGCTCCAGTCCGACTCAGACGCCAGCAAGGTGGAGGTGGAGTACTGGTTTGGGCTGGTATCATCAAAGATGAGCTTGTGGGGCCTTTTCGGGTTGAGGATGGAGTCAAGCTCAACTCCCAGTCCTACTGCCAGTTTCTGGAAGACACCTTCTTCAAGCAGTGGTACAGGAAGAAGTCTGCATCCTTCAAGAAAAACATGATTTTCATGCAGGACAATGCTCCATCACACGCGTCCAAGTACTCCACAGCGTGGCTGGCAAGAAAGGGTATAAAAGAAGAAAATCTAATGACATGGCCTCCTTGTTCACCTGATCTGAACCCCATTGAGAACCTGTGGTCCATCATCAAATGTGAGATTTACAAGGAGGGAAAACAGTACACCTCTCTGAACAGTGTCTGGGAGGCTGTGGTTGCTGCTGCACGCAATGTTGATGGTGAACATATCAAAACATTGACAGAATCCATGGATGGCAGGCTTTTGAGTGTCCTTGCAAAGAAAGGTGGCTATATTGGTCACTGATTTGTTTTGTTTTTGAATGTCAGAAATGTATATTTGTGAATGTTGAGATGTTATATTGGTTTCACTGGTAAAAATAAATAATTGAAATGGGTATATATTTGTTTTTTGTTAAGTTGCCTAATAATTATGCACAGTAATAGTCACCTGCACACACAGATATCCCCCTAAAATAGCTATAACTAAAAACAAACTAAAAACTACTTCCAAAAATATTCAGCTTTGATATTAATGAGTTTTTTGGGTTCATTGAGAACATGGTTGTTGTTCAATAATAAAATGAATCCTCAAAAATACAACTTGCCTAATAATTCTGCACTCCCTGTATGTACTGTACATTTCTATTAGCATTTAAACAGATGTAAAAGTCAATACAAAATGTCATTGTTCAGAAATACTTTTATATTTACTTTCTTTATCAAGTTAGCTTGGTTCTTTTGTGTCAGTATATTTATGAAAATCTTAGCAGTGCTATCCAAATAATATATATAAGTTTATGGCAGGGTTATAAACACAATACAAAGAAATAGAAACCCTTATCAACCATGCACCTACTAGACCATACAATTAATATAAATATCTGAATTCTTTTATTTAGTTAATATCCATAAACATATTGAACTATATTTGCAATAAAAGGAAACTAAATAAAAGTTTATATGCGTTAGAACCAACTCTTAAGATATGCTATTCTTCTTACAAAACCCAGAACAATATACCTTCACAATTCAGCCTTATTTATTTAACACAATGGGACTAAAAACCTTTAACATCCAAGCAATACAATTCTAAACAGTGTTTATAAAACAATAGGATAAAATATATATTCTGCTATTTAACTGCAATTTATCCTAATACAAAATTAACCGACAATATCAGAACTTGTATAGATGAGTTACTTAGCCAATTCAGACACAGATTTGAACAAAACCTAGGCTTATAACTACCAATTTAAAATACAATATACTTCACCAATTTTGAACCAATTCGTAGCGGTCTTTAGGTCATCTCATTTGAAAGAAGGTTTTTGCACAAATCAAGGATAAGTTTTAAGCTCCTTGCTGAAGTGAACTTTTTTTTTTTCAGGTATATCGCAGCCAAAATCAGATCACTAATTTTCAACAAGTTACAGACAACTCTCCCTTGTGCATTCAACACTCCCATTATATAATCATTGATGACATCATGTGGGTGGCACTACGGGAGCTGACCTTCCCATTGGTTATCTGGGAAGTCTAAATCGGATTGGCCCTTGGAAATTTCATTTTTAACAGCCAGAAAGAACCTTCTGGCTGTAGTTCTCGCAACATAACACCAGGTGGCAGCATACAGTACAACATAGCAATACAATACAGCATTTCTGACATTTTTAAGCAAGTTAATTTTTTTTTTTATAAAATGGTTATTTAATCAGATCACACTCTCTGCATTAATCATATATAACCCCAATTACAGATGGTTAATATTAGGTTATTTTTTTCTGATTATTCTGATACCAAATATGTTATATTATTAACATTTTATTTTATTTAGGTAATTTAATACTGCTAATTATTAGTTTAAAATGCATTACAATGTTATCGGTATCCTGGCATTTATATGTGAATAATAGCTTATTTTTAATTCAGTATTGTACTGTATTCCAAGTGAATCCTGTCTATGTAGATCTGAAATAAAAATAAATGTTAATAATCACTTCTCTTCAGGTCCATAAACATCTATTCATGTTCTTAAACACACAGAGGCTAAGATATTCATGCTTTCAAAACATACACATATATATATATCATATATATATATATATATATATATATATATATATATATATACACATACACACACACATCTCATGTCCATTAAAACATATACTGTTGCTTTGAAATCATAATGTAAGTCATTTGTCTTCACTGTATTATCCTAACATTCTAACTTTTCAGTAGCTTCAGTTGCCAGACTTTTTGTCTCATACTCACCACATGGGGTCAATCCATGAGGAGTTGTAAGAGTCTTTAAAACAGCATATTTCCTGTTTAGCCAGCAGTGCAGATGTGTATTTGATTTTATTTGTGTCACCTTCCCCCAAGAGGGGTTTTTGCAGTAAGTCTTCAAATAGAGATTCAGTGAGATAGAACTGTTGTATCACACGTGTCAAATTCCAAAGGGGTCCTTGAACACATTCTTTTCTCACCTCACCAAATGTTCTGAGGTTATAAAAATCTGCATATATAGTCAAATGAATAGGGTCACTGAGCTATTTCCTTTAGAAAAGAAATGTTTGTGTTTCAAAAAGGCTCTACTGATCGTCAATCCTGATAGACGTGTATTAGAAGCTGTGTTCAACAAACTCATGTTTAATTAATCCTGAGTTCTCATCTAACATATACAGTGTATAAAATATACATATATATATATATATATATATATGTACACATATGTAATATTCATCATAATATTCATATACTCTGACATAAATCCCCCTTCCAACTTCAAATAGATGTAGGACACATGTATTTGAATTGGCTTAAAGTCAGTGGTATTTGATGAGGATCAACCGTATACCTCATAGACAGTCTCTTATGAAGAAAGTTTGTTATTTTGAGCTTTCATGTTTATCAGTTAGGCATCTTTAAATTACAGTATGTCTTTAGTGCATTTGGGGATATGACACTTCATTCTCCCTCTATGACTTGTAGTTGGGACCTGGGATGACATGCCCGCAGTTGATTTATATGTACCCATTTATCTATGAAACCTTCATTTTTGGGGATCCGTATTTTATAGGCCACTGGAGATATTTTGTCAGTAATGACAAAAGGACCTTTCCATGAGGGAAGAAATTTCTTCTCCCTAACCTGATCTCTTCCAAAGTTATAAAGATAAACTTTATCATTTATTTCATATTCCTTTTTGGATGTTTTGAGATCATAATAGGTTTTAGTGGCAGTTGCGGCTCTTTCTAAATTCCTTTGAGCAAATGCAAAGGCATGTTGCAGGTGTTTCCTTAGGTTTTCCACATATTGATGTGTATTGGCAGCGTTTATCAAGTTTTGGTCTGACGTACGGTACAGTAGATGCTGAGGTAGAACCATTCTTCTACCAGTCATCAGTTCAAAAGGTGACATCTTGGTAGCACTACTTGGAGTTGCTCTTAATGCCATTAAGACTAGAGGTAGTTTTATATCCCAGTCTTTACCTGTTTCACTCACAAACTTTTTGAGGATTTTAACAATGGATTGGTTGTAACGCTCTACACCACCACTTGAGGCAGCTCTATAAGCAATATGGAGCTTTCTTTTAACCCCTAGTATTTTCCACATTTTTGTCATCACTTCGCTAGTGAAGTGGGTCCCCCGATCTGATTCGATTCTTTGGGGCAAACCAAATCTGGAAAATACATGGTTGATGAGCAATGCTGCACATGTTTCAGCACTATTGTTAGGTGCACTAATGCACTCTACCCATTTAGTGAACAGGCATGTCACTGTTAACATGTACTTGTTACCTCTTGATGACCTTGTTACCGGACCAATAAAATCAATTTGTATATCTGACCATGGCATTACCATCCCCCTTTTCTGCAATGGCGCTCTATGCGTTGGGGCAGTGGGTTGGAACTGTGGACAGATTAAACACCCTTGACAGTAGGTTTGAACATCTTTCAACATGTGTGGCCAAAAAGCGTAGTCACGCAATATTTCGTACGTGAGTTTGGCACCGCGATGACCAGATGTGGGAGCATCATGGGCATGTTGAAGCATTAGACCTCTGAACTTGGTGGGTACTACCCACTGTTGGATGCCAGTTTTGGAGGTTCTAATTAACAAACCATCCTGTAATTTGAATTGTGATTTAGATTTTATTAAGATTCTCAGATCTTCTTTGCCAATACAATCATCTTTTGAGATGGGGTTGCTTTCAGGATCTTCTATGTGTTTATAGAAGATGCCTACAATGGGGTCTTCTTTTTGACTAGTGATCAGGTCCTCACTAGGAGAATCCTGACTCCATTGTACCAAGTTAGGCTCACTCTGTTGTTTTGCCTGGTTTCTGGTAATGGCTTCTACCTGAATTGCACCCATTAAGTGTTCAATATTAAGGAGTTCTCCAGTTATGGCTCCTTGTTTGGCTAATGAGTCCGCAAGGTCATTGCCTTCCTTATCAGGACCTAAAACTCTGGAATGACCCTTGGTCTTTTTCCAGTGTATGGTTAAATCATTGGATACTACCAGATTATCAATCTCGCAGAACAATTTGCCATGCTTGACTGGTTTGTTATTGCTTTTCTGCATGCCATTTCTTTTCCAAGTTGGCAGGTATTCAACAAAACTGTCACGCACATAATTTGAGTCAGTTATGATCACAAATTCATGAATACCATGTTCAATAGCCATTTCAATGGTTTTGAAAACAGCAGTTAGTTCTGCAACTTGACTGGATCTTGGTCCAATGTTGAAACCTACAGATATATTTGAGAATCCATTTGCCCCAGTTATACCAATGCCAGCGACTAATCTGCGCTCATTATCAATAGTGGCATGGTAAGAACAACCATCAACATATACCCAAGGTAATGTTTGACAATGGTCCTCATTGTACATTTTATATGGGGAAAGCAATTGTTCCTCCAGAAAATCATCTTCTGATAATTCTTCCCCAGGATCACTAGCAGTACAGTCGTGGAGCTCAGCGAGCCCTTGTGCGACTGTATTCTTTTTATTCTGCTTGTAGCGAATTTCTAAGGGCCAGCCTTGCAAGGAAAGAGTCCACGCTGTTATGCGGCTATTAGACAAATTCCCATCTCTTATTCTCTCACTTTGCAAATATAGCAAAGGCTGGTGGGCCGTTTCTACAATAATTTTCTCGCCCTGTATATAGCTGCGGAAATTTTGTAGAGCCCATACAGTAGATAAGAGGGCTTTTTCGCAATCGCTAAATTTTATTTCTACTGGGGATAGATTTTTGCTCGCATAAGCAATGGCTTTGTTCAAATTATCATGCTTTTGGTATAACACAGCACTCATGCTTACATCTGTGTACCCTGTTTCTAAGTAGAAAGGTTTACCACCTTCAGGGTACACTAAGCAAGGTGCTTGAGTGAGTTTTCTCTTCAGCTCTCTGATGGCTGTCTCTTGAGACTCACTCCAGTGCCATTTCACATCTTTCTTCAGAAGAAGTAGTAGTGGTTTAGTTAATTCCGCATAATTATCAATGAATTTGCGAGAATAATTTGTCATACCCAGGAATGATCTCAATTCCTTTAAGTTAGTTGGGTTTTTAGAATTCACTATCGCTTCTACCTTTTTCTTCTGGGGATTTAATCCGTCAGAAGTAACTTCATGTCCCAAGAAGTTTACACGAGTGCGGCACCATTGAGCTTTTTGCAGGGATAATTTGACACCTGCCCTTTTAAGTTGGCTGAGGACGTGTTTAAGCTCTGCAATGTGTTTTTCAAAGTCTGTGCTTTTGATTAAAACATCATCCACATAAGATAAGGTCCCCCTTTCCAGTGCGTCAGGCATAGCCTTATGCATGAATACAGCAAATTCATGTCCAGAATTTATGTATCCAAATGGAAGTCTCTGGAATGCATACTGAATCTTTTGGAAGGAGAATGCTAGCTTATATTGGTCCTCTTCATGTACCTTTATGGTCCAATATCCCTGTGCACAATCAATGGCAGTGAATATTTTGGATCCCTGCATTTGTGCTAGGCACTGGTCAATGTATGGTACAGGCCAGCCAGACATGTATACTCGTTTGTTTAGCTGTCTTAAGTCAGCACACAAACGCCATTGTCCATTGGGCTTAAGGACACCTAGAATAGGATTATTATAAGAGCTGTGCACCTGTCTGATAATACCTCTTTCTTCCAAATTCCTTATGATCTCTGCAAGAGAATCATATGAGGCTAAGGGAAGTCTGTATTGTTTGACAAATACAGGTGGCGCATTAGGATCTGTTTGTATTCTTGCAATGTGCAAGTCTGTAGTACCACAGTCATAAGAATCCTTAGCAAAAATATCCTTGTACTCCATCAGGAGTTCTCGCAGCTGTTGGCGTTCATCATCGCTGGAACAGCCATTAGCTAAGGATATTTGCTCTTCGACTATTTGCTGAAATCCTGGAAAGATTTCAGGCTGTCCTATTTCATAGGCTTCTTCCAGTCTAGAGGTGAGATCCCCTTGATTATAATTTACATTGCTCCCATGACTCTGGGTATTGGGGTAATCTTGCTGTTTGATTGGCTGATCAAACACTAGAGAGGCTTCTTCAATTTTACAGATGCCTTCCTCTGAGCTGAAGGGATAAATAGACTGAATATTAAATAGACCCTCTGGCATAGATGCAAAGGATTGTTCTATTAATTGTTCTTCAGTTAGGTATCCTTCAGGTATTAGCCCAATTACATTATTCTGGAATCCAAAAGTGTAATAACTTGATTCCAGTGCATATCCTATGGTAGTTCCCTTGGATAATGTTATATCCTGTGGGGTCATGTTATGCACAATAATATTTATTGGAACAGTTCCAATATTCACCATAGGAGTGTAGGTTACTGAGACACCCAGATTTTGTATTCTATGGGAGAGGCAAATCAGTGTTTCAGAAGTTTTTAATTTCTGACCTCTCTTTACCTGTAAGGGTAAAAGAAATTTATCAGCCCCAGCAGGAATTATGACATCGCTAGATACCTGCATATTCACAGCATATGGCAATTGCTGGTTTGATTTCAGGGCTGCATTTTCATCCTGAAATACTTCAGGGTCCCCCTTTAACCTGCTCCAGAGGCAAGAATTAATCAAATCTATTTGTATGGCATATCTATGTAAGATATCATTGCCAATGTATATTTGATTATGGGGAGTATTTAAAACTAAAAACAGGTGCTTCACTGACTTATTTCCTATAGAGATAGATAATAAGCACTTAGCGGTGATGTTATAGCTTTCAGACCTGTCATCCAGGTTGCTGACACTGTGGTCTTGGGGAGAAAGATATTTAATCACTTTAGGTTCAGCTATCTGCGCTAATAAACCTTCGCTTATATAGCTAGCTTCCTGTTTTAAGTTTATTTTAGCATACTCGGTTTTACCAAGGTCATGCACTTGTATAGGGATAAATAGATCCTCTTTAACTCTCTCAATCCCTGTGAGGTATTGAGTGTGGCCTCCCCCCTTAGGGATTTTATGATCCCCCTTGTGGAGTGATATGGTTAATACATCGCCATCTAGGGAAATATTCGCTATCTTTCCAGGCGAAATTTTAAAAGTATTACCATCAGAGCCACTAAAAGGAGTCTGATCGTCTATTTGTAGAATAGTGATTTCAGGTGCAGAGTTATTCCTGAAATGAATCTCCACAGCATCTGGTTTCTCTTCCACCACGTGACAGCTGTGTCGGGTGCGAGATGTACCAGATTTTTCATAATTGATAGGCCGTTTAACTTGCGACCAAATTACATTATTTATGCAATCAATTATGGTGCTTAATCGCTTCAGGAGATCACTACCAATAATTAAACGATCAGTTGGCAGATCCACTATAATGACAGGGTGTCTTATGACCCTGTTCCCCAATTTAAATTTTAACCAGGCAATACCGTAGACTTTTAGGGAATCACCCCCAACACCTATCAGAGAACCGTCAAATTCTTTTATTTTAGGTTTGTGGGGTGTTAGCTCATTTAGCTGTGTGTAGTATCTGTGGGATAAGATAGTTGCCTGTGACCCAGTGTCAATTAATCCCCTGATAGGGTTGGAGACTGAATCTTGCAGCTCAACTAGTACATAATATCTTCCTGCAGTTTCTATCATTTCACACATAAAATTTGCATTCTTGTACATCTGTGGGCTTCGCCACGTTTTACCTGGATCCGCTGCGTCATTCGATGCAGAGGAAATTTCATACCTACCTGTTTCCCCTATGACAAGGTCAGCTGGGTTCTTGTGTACTGTATCTGTGGAAATAATGTTAAGAGAACACTGCAGAGGAAAAGTTTGGTTAATTTTTCCCGGCTGATATCGCTCATTGTCACAGCTAATTTGTCCGTTTCCGGTCTGTGGGGAGATAACATGATTAGTATCATTGATATTTATTACTACATTTTGTATATCTCTCCCCTCCCCTTCAGGTGATACTGCAGTATTTATGACTGTGCCTGTGGTCCACTGCTGACCACTGGCTGTACCCCTAAAAAAGTATTGTTCGGTTGCTGAGCCGTAGATTTTTGACTCATATTAGCGATTTGTTCGCTCAACCGATTTAATTGGGTAAACAGCATATCTACCTGATTGTACAAGTTACCTCTACCCCTGGGCCTATCTCTTGGTGCCCCATTGTACTGATTCCTGGACCATTGGGTTCCCTCAGAATCAGGGCCACTATTTCTATTCTGGCGTGGTTGCCCCTGGGGTTCAGCTTGTTCAGCATTAGTACTTTGGGGAGCATTATATACCTGGGGTGTCTGGTTACCCTGAGAATATCTTCGCCGTCTATTGTATCTACCCTTGCGCGGATACCAATTATTTGGTGAGTATTCTCTTTGTGAGTAATTATTCACCTGATTATGTCCCCCACTTTGGTTATAGTCTCCCTGCGCCTCAACCTGTGTAGGGGGAGGGGCAGAATTAAACCTCTGTGGAGATGGCCTGTTTTGACTGGCCACCTCTGCATAAGTTCTCTTGTTAGACTCCAAATTGAGGGGTTTAGGTGACACCCTAGTTTCTGCTACAATTTTGGGTTTTGATTCCTTTTTAACCCCCTGCTCACTGGACTGCTGAATAGAGTATAATTTTGTACTCTCTTTGATCAGCCATTCCAATGAGCAGTCCTCATCAAAATCTCTAGCTAAGTTAATTTTGATGGGTGTAGGCAATGCTTCAAAAAATAAATTTACAAATTCTGAGCCATCAAATCTGGGATTATCTTCAGCCATACTGTACGCATTTTTCAATACAGAAAGGAATTCGACTGGACTCTGATTCGCACGACACTTTAAACCATATACCGCTATTTTCGCGGCAGTTTTAGTGCGATATTGCCCGAATTCTTTTCTGCATTGTTGTTTTACCCCATTCCAGGAATGAATATTCATATCCTTTAGTGAAGCAAAGAATTTGTGATGCTTACTGTCAAATACCCAAGGCAGAAATTCAATTTTCAATTTCTCACTTGTAACATTCATTATAGCTAACGCATTTTCAAAAGCCTGTAAATGATCAATTACAGATGTTGTTCCCTTATTGGAGAATATAGGTACTGCGCGTTGTACGAAGGTGATTATTTTATGGGAATCATAGACTTTATCAGACTTATTTTGGGATTCTCTGTTAGAGTTTCCCTCCCCCGCATCAGCTGCGCTACAGCTGTCCTCTGGATTTACATCCTGAGGGGATTGTCTATTTGGGAAATCTACTTCTGACCCGTTAGGGGTCATTTGTCTATGTTGTTCTATATATTTTCGTACCTCGTCCCTTACGCGTTCGCTAAAGGAGTTAGCATTATCTGTATTATTCTCACTGCTAATATAGGGGTTTTCATTATGGCGATATGACCTTTTTAAATCGCTTAATTCTCTCTGGCTTTGCGCAAGCTGTTTATTTAAATCTTGTATCTGCGCGATTAAGTCCATATTGTGCTTATCTAAGGTGGCTAGGTTTTGGGCAAATTCATCCATTTTATTTTTGGCTATTTTTAAACCCTCTTCGCGTCTGCGCGAGGAACGAATACTATTTTCTAGCTCCTGTATTTGCAATCGTTTGTCTGTGACACAAAACGACATTTCGTCAATTATGCATATTAAAAGGGGCCAGGATTTTAGTATTAGTTCGTCTCGCTTTTTGGGAGCTTCGCATTGATTAATCATTAATAATTCCTGGAAGAATTCATTCTCTTCATTCCACATATTATTATTAACGGTAATATTTTTAGCCCTAGTTTCAAGCATATCCATAAAATCATTTAATTCACCCGCAATATTAAACTTCCCTTTAAGGTAACTTAAGATATCTTTCTTAAGGACCTGACCTTTAGTAATAGGTATGGTTATGGGACCAATTTCATTGCTATGTATAGAATTAAATGAGTCACTTCTGGCTACAGACATTATTATATTGGTTTAGTACTTAGTTAAACTAAAACGCTAATACAATTTTTGCCAATAAAAAGAGAGAAGGAAAATTTTTATATTTCAAAAAAAAAATATTATTAATCTTGAAATATGAAAAATTAATATTCCAAAATATGAGAAATTAATATTTTTGATTAACTTTGAAAATATGAAAAATCAATATTTTTGATTAATTTTGAAATATGAAAAATTAATATTTTTATTAATTTTTCAAAATTAATCTTTAATAATATTTCAAGATATTAATGTCAATCTCGAAATATGAAAATTAATATTTCAACTTTTCAAAAAAAATTATATCTTCAAAATATTAATATCGAAATATGAATTATTTTTTTTTTTTTCTCTTTTATAATAATTTCTATTTACTTACAAATATATTATATCAATTATGATGGAATATTAATAAATCTCAGAAAAAGTGCCTCCAATTATTATGTCAGTATATTTATGAAAATCTTAGCAGTGCTATCCAAATAATATATATAAGTTTATGGCAGGGTTATAAACACAATACAAAGAAATAGAAACCCTTATCAACCATGCACCTACTAGACCATACAATTAATATAAATATCTGAATTCTTTTATTTAGTTAATATCCATAAACATATTGAACTATATTTGCAATAAAAGGAAACTAAATAAAAGTTTATATGCGTTAGAACCAACTCTTAAGATATGCTATTCTTCTTACAAAACCCAGAACAATATACCTTCACAATTCAGCCTTATTTATTTAACACAATGGGACTAAAAACCTTTAACATCCAAGCAATACAATTCTAAACAGTGTTTATAAAACAATAGGATAAAATATATATTCTGCTATTTAACTGCAATTTATCCTAATACAAAATTAACCGACAATATCAGAACTTGTATAGATGAGTTACTTAGCCAATTCAGACACAGATTTGAACAAAACCTAGGCTTATAACTACCAATTTAAAATACAATATACTTCACCAATTTTGAACCAATTCGTAGCGGTCTTTAGGTCATCTCATTTGAAAGAAGGTTTTTGCACAAATCAAGGATAAGTTTTAAGCTCCTTGCTGAAGTGAACTTTTTTTTTTTCAGGTATATCGCAG
Organism: Bombina bombina; assembly: GCF_027579735.1. Lineage (NCBI taxonomy): Eukaryota > Metazoa > Chordata > Amphibia > Anura > Bombinatoridae > Bombina > Bombina bombina. The sequence continues at coordinate 850,362,302 of NC_069502.1, read as the reverse complement.
CCAAAATCAGATCACTAATTTTCAACAAGTTACAGACAACTCTCCCTTGTGCATTCAACACTCCCATTATATAATCATTGATGACATCATGTGGGTGGCACTACGGGAGCTGACCTTCCCATTGGTTATCTGGGAAGTCTAAATCGGATTGGCCCTTGGAAATTTCATTTTTAACAGCCAGAAAGAACCTTCTGGCTGTAGTTCTCGCAACATAACACCAGGTGGCAGCATACAGTACAACATAGCAATACAATACAGCATTTCTGACATTTTTAAGCAAGTTAATTTTTTTTTTTATAAAATGGTTATTTAATCAGATCACACTCTCTGCATTAATCATATATAACCCCAATTACAGATGGTTAATATTAGGTTATTTTTTTTCTGATTATTCTGATACCAAATATGTTATATTATTAACATTTTATTTTATTTAGGTAATTTAATACTGCTAATTATTAGTTTAAAATGCATTACAATGTTATCGGTATCCTGGCATTTATATGTGAATAATAGCTTATTTTTAATTCAGTATTGTACTGTATTCCAAGTGAATCCTGTCTATGTAGATCTGAAATAAAAATAAATGTTAATAATCACTTCTCTTCAGGTCCATAAACATCTATTCATGTTCTTAAACACACAGAGGCTAAGATATTCATGCTTTCAAAACATACACATATATATATATCATATATATATATATATATATATATATATATATATATATATATATATATATATATATATACACATACACACACACATCTCATGTCCATTAAAACATATACTGTTGCTTTGAAATCATAATGTAAGTCATTTGTCTTCACTGTATTATCCTAACATTCTAACTTTTCAGTAGCTTCAGTTGCCAGACTTTTTGTCTCATACTCACCACATGGGGTCAATCCATGAGGAGTTGTAAGAGTCTTTAAAACAGCATATTTCCTGTTTAGCCAGCAGTGCAGATGTGTATTTGATTTTATTTGTGTCACCTTCCCCCAAGAGGGGTTTTTGCAGTAAGTCTTCAAATAGAGATTCAGTGAGATAGAACTGTTGTATCACACGTGTCAAATTCCAAAGGGGTCCTTGAACACATTCTTTTCTCACCTCACCAAATGTTCTGAGGTTATAAAAATCTGCATATATAGTCAAATGAATAGGGTCACTGAGCTATTTCCTTTAGAAAAGAAATGTTTGTGTTTCAAAAAGGCTCTACTGATCGTCAATCCTGATAGACGTGTATTAGAAGCTGTGTTCAACAAACTCATGTTTAATTAATCCTGAGTTCTCATCTAACATATACAGTGTATAAAATATACATATATATATATATATATATATATGTACACATATGTAATATTCATCATAATATTCATATACTCTGACATTTGGAATATTTTTTTTAAGCATATAGATAAATATAGGAGTTGCAATGCACTACTGGGAACTAGCTACTTGGCACACATTCCTCGTGTTATTGGCTCAACAGATGTGTTCAGCTTTGTCCCAGTAGTTCATTACTCCTTGGGGGATGATATTACCTGTGTTTAAAGGGTTGTGTGTGTGTATGTGTGTGTGTATTAGTGTGTGTGTGTTTATGAGTTTGTGTATGAATTTGTGTGTATGTATTAGTTTGAGTTTTTGTGTGTATATGAGTGTGACTGTGTACAGGGAGTGCAGAATTATTAGGCAAATGAGTATTTTGACCACATCATCCTCTTTATGCATGTTGTCTTACTCCAAGCTGTATAGGCTCGAAAGCCTGCTACCAATTAAGCATATTAGGTGATGTGCATCTCTGTAATGAGAAGGGGTGTGGTCTAATGACATCAACACCCTATATCAGGTGTGCATAATTATTAGGCAACTTCCTTTCCTTTGGCAAAATGGGTCAAAAGAAGGACTTCACAGGCTCAGAAAAGTCAAAAATAGTGAGATATGGGGGCGGAGCCAGCATCTGATCCGAATGGTCGCACACTACAGCAGCTCTGACAAACAATTTCCCTGAATCCAAGCTTGGCAACTGTTCAGACTACTAAATTTCACTAATAAGTTAAGGCTAATGGCCCTGGAACCATGATGCACAAATGATTTAGAGACTTCTACACTGAGGTAGCACTCTCCTGACTTTGACGACTATGTCTGACTGAGGCCCTTCAAGCAGCCATTTTCCTACCCACGTGGAGCCCAAGGTGAGAGCCCATTGCGGCTACTTGATCTTCTCTAGTCTAAATACCCTATAGGAGCAACATGATGTCTGTAACATACATTCTCACAGAGCTGGACAACCTCTTGCGTGGCTATAGGGAGGCTTTTGACCTGGCACCACTGTCGGCGCATTATGTTGGGGAAGAGTCTACTGGACCCGATCGCCACAAAATCAAACCAACTGTCGGCTGCTCCGGTGACACTGCTTGGGGATATATGAGCTCAGCACCCATTCCTATTGCAGAAGGCAGAACTACGGATAGTAGGAGTATAACTAACGCACCTAGGGCAGGTGACTCTGGGGTAGCACGGCCCAACTTAAAGACTCCTTCTATCCCACCTATTACATGCAACTCGGCTGAGCCAGAAGCCTACAGTCGGGTGACAAGCAGGCGCATAAACAGAAAAGCATGGCCACTAGCTACACACCTCACACTACCAACTAAAGAGTTCTCGAGGGAAGCCTGCATGCCTATCGCCGCATCTCCGCCGCATCAGAAGAGAACAGCTCAGTGCCAATACTAAATGTGGAGATAATGATCTCTAGAGGCATCGGTTAGATGAATGATCCGGCTGTCCATTAAACCCATTGCGGTTTCTATGATGACTAGTTCGAGTGCTTTTGGAATATTAGCAGTCTGTAATATGTTTAATATACATAGCGATAGCCCTCTGTTTTGTACAGTACAGAATGCTGGTTTATCACTATGAGCGGATGTTACTTTTATCATGCACTCATAACTTTCCTGAAACTGAGACATTTTATGGTGCCCCCACACTGACTGACTGTTTGAATTATCTGCTGAAGAATTAACGGGCTGAAGTCTTAAGCTCACCACTGTGCTGATGACCTACTGTTCTTGACAATATTTACTTTATTTGCATTATTGGCGCATTGTTTGGTTTGCATTGCCTTGCTCTATCTATTTGCTAAATATTTATTTATATTTCCCCTCTCCCCAGCTACCTTTTATTGCCTAAAACTAGCGTTAGAAACAAGGACCTGATGGTTGCCGTTGTTCACATATACATACCAAGTTGTATGCTTTCAGTGCCCCCTCAGGCTTGGTGGATATGGGTTGGGATGTCTTATCGCAGTGTAAGGTACTCATAGCTATATGTTTATTTTGAAGGCTGACGTATCACTGCACTTAACCTGCAAGCTTAGGGCATATATCTCTTATGGAACAAATATTCAATCGCATTAAGGTTCATGCTCTTAATATTAAATATGGGTTAAAGTGAGCAAAGTATTCACATTTCAGTGGCAGATATCTTTTAATACTGGGAGCTTGTTACGATAGCAGCAATGATAGTTGCATTAGTTACCTATAGTCACTTTGTGCTTGGTTGCTCTTTTATAAATAAGGATATTTGTTACAGAATGTGCCTAAATATATCCAAATGTTTGACTTTAGGTTATACACTTTACAAATGTATATTGCACTGTTTAATTTGGTAGGTATGTAATCTGTATCTGTTTTGCGTGTTGAATTTACAATATAATTTCCTGATAGATGCAATGACCATTTACAGCCACTAGAGGGGAGTCAAAGCTCAGCAACAACCTGAACTATACGGCAAACTTAAGTGATTTAATTGCCTCAGTCAATTGTTCTTGTTTTTCTTGAGACTCCCTGCCCTAGGCATTGTGATTTGTTCCCCATAAGTTTATTTAATAAACACAGACTTAGGGCATCATTGGTAACATTAGACATACTCCTTAGAAATCTGGAGCTGGTATATATTTAGTATTGATAGCTTCTCTCTCATTTGATACTCACATCCTACAAGGAGAGTGTCCATCACTCTGATTAGAATGCCCCAGTTATAGAAATGTAAAGGAGTTTAAGCCAAGGCTTGCCACCTCAATCTTTTTGTCCTCCATATGCCACTGGAGTAACTGTATTTACCTATTTGTGCTCCCTATATGGCTTGTTGCTGTTTATGGTATACTAATTTTTACATTTACTATTGTTTAAAGCCCTTGAACTTTACTACATGTTCTTCTTCTTTAATCATAGATTCCTTCTAGCAGATTAGATACACCATTGCTGGGTATCACCATATCTGCTTCCACAATGATAAGTTTAATATATCTATATTAAACTTATCATTGTGGAAGCAGATATGGTGATATAATATATCTTCAGGCTGTCTCTATGCCAGGATACTTGCTTTACCCATTTGTCAGTGTTATATTTAGCATGTACCAGATATACACATAAATGACACTAAGTGCTCCTATCTCATCTCTGTCTAACTTAAGCCAAGCTGTTAGCTTCTTATATTTTAATTTGTAGTCAATACATTCAAGGTGAGTTCATTCTCTATCTGATGGCACCTATATATATATGTATATGTTGAGGTTTTTTGAATCTGTTTAACCAACCACCTCCCCCTCACTCCTCTCACTAAAGGAACCCTATAATATTTAAGCTATTTCTCATAACTGTACAGAATTTTGACACTTGATGGTCTGCAGGGTGTTTTACAGGTGACACTACATGTATATCTTGTGTAGTTCTGTAGTAAAACTGTAGCTATATTACTAGTGTGGGCTGGACCCATACCACCATTATCCCTCAGGTTCTTCTAGCACATAATACCCCGACCGAGCTACATAAAACATCTTTACACAATTGATCTTGACCTTGGGGGTTCATTATACTGAACAGGACACTGGCTCATCAGGTAACCAATTTATCTAAACTTATTTTTCAGTAGCGTATATCTTTATGTGATGTCATATAGGGCTAGGCTGTTCTACAATGTTATAGTTTTAGTAACAGAAAAAGGATAAAAAAAAAAATGCGACCTACCACACTTTAATGACCACCTCCACCCCCCCCCCCCCATATAATATAATATGCTTCCTTGATAAAGAAAACTAACTATGCGGCTTCTCTAGCCTATGCTGCACTCCTTAGGTTTTTTTTTTACCATAACTCTTTACCTACAACAGCCTACCGACATTGTTCACCCCTACCTATAAGTTGAGTTTAACGTTTAGCATCTAATAATTCACTCTATCATTTAAAGTTTCAATTGCCAAATTACTCTAAGCCTACAGGTCCAAAAGTGGCCACCGAAATTGTTAATTTTAATTCATGTAAAATAGAAAAAGAGGTTCCATTGAGAATTTTGTCTTCTGTTTATATAGAAATTGTCACATTGAAATGTACCATTCATGTTTGTCTTAATGATATGTTTCATATAAGTTGTAATGTTTTCGCACAACCTCAATAAAAACTATATTTAAAAAAAAAAAAATAGTGAGATATCTTGCAGAGGGATGCAGCACTCTTAAAATTGCAAAGCTTCTGAAGCGTGATCATCGAACAATCAAGGGTTTCATTCAAAATAGTCAACAGGGTCGCAAGAAGCGTGTGGAAAAACCAAGGCGCAAAATAACTGCCCATGAACTGAGAAAAGTCAAGCGTGCAGCTGCCAAGATGCCACTTGCCACCAGTTTGGCCATATTTCAGAGATGCAACATCACTGGAGTGCCCAAAAGCACAAGGTGTGCAATACTCAGAGACATGGCCAAGGTAAGAAAGGCTGAAAGACGACCACCACTGAACAAGACACACAAGCTGAAACGTCAAGACTGGGCCAAGAAATATCTCAAGACTGATTTTTCTAAGGTTTTATGGACTGATGAAATGAGAGTGAGTCTTGATCAGCCAGATGGATGGGCCCGTGGCTGGATTGCTAAAGGGCAGAGAGCTCCAGTCCGACTCAGACGCCAGCAAGGTGGAGGTGGAGTACTGGTTTGGGCTGGTATCATCAAAGATGAGCTTGTGGGGCCTTTTCGGGTTGAGGATGGAGTCAAGCTCAACTCCCAGTCCTACTGCCAGTTTCTGGAAGACACCTTATTCAAGCAGTGGTACAGGAAGAAGTCTGCATCCTTCAAGAAAAACATGATTTTCATGCAGGACAATGCTCCATCACACGCGTCCAAGTACTCCACAGCGTGGCTGGCAAGAAAGGGTATAAAAAAAGAAAATCTAATGACATGGCCTCCTTGTTCACCTGATCTGAACCCCATTGAGAACCTGTGGTCCATCATCAAATGTGAGATTTACAAGGAGGGAAAACAGTACACCTCTCTGAACAGTGTCTGGGAGGCTGTGGTTGCTGCTGCACGCAATGTTGATGGTGAACAGATCAAAACACTGAAAGAATCCATGGATGGCAGGCTTTTGAGTGTTCTTGCAAAGAAAGGTGGCTATATTGGTCACTGATTTGTTTTTGTCTTGTTTTTGAATGTCAGAAATGTATATTTCTGAATGTTGAGATGTTATATTGGTTTCACTGGTAAAAATAAATAATTGAAATGGGTATATATTTGTTTTTTGTTAAGTTGCCTAATAATTATGCACAGTAATAGTCACCTGCACACACAGATATCCCCCTAAAATAGCTAAAACTAAAAACAAACTAAAAACTACTTCCAAAAATATTCAGCTTTGATATTAATGAGTTTTTTGGGTTCATTGAGAACATGGTTGTTGTTCAATAATAAAATTAATCCTCAAAAATACAACTTGCCTAATAATTCTGCACTCCCTGTATGAATCTGTGTGTGTGTTTTTTTTGTGTGTCTGTATATGTGTGTGTCTATATGAGTTTTTGTATGAGTCAGTACAGGTGTATGCATGAGTGTCTCTTTAATTTTGTCTTTGTACATTATTAAGAGTGGATAATCAATATTTATTTCATGTAATTGGCAAGAGTCCATGAGCTAGTGACGTATGGGATATACAATCCTACTAGGGGGGGCAAAGTTTCCCAAACCTCAAAAAGCCTATAAATACACCCCTCACCACACCCACAATACAGTTTTACAAACTTTGCCTCCTATGGAGGTGGTGAAGTAAGTTTGTGCTAAGATTTCTACGTTGATATGCGCTTCTCAGCATTTTGAAGCCCGATTCCTCTCAGAGTACAGTGAATGTCAGAGGGATTTGAAGGGAGTATCACCTATTGAATGCAATGGTTTTCCTCACGGGAGATCTATTTCATAGGTTCTCTGTTATCAGTCATAGAGATTCATCTCCTACCTCCCTTATTCAGATTGACGATATACCCTCATATTCCATTACCTCTACTGATAACTGTTTCAGTACTGCTTTGGCTATCTGCTATATGTGGGTATGGGTGTCTTTCGGTAAGTATGTTTTCATTACTTAAGACACTCTCAGCTATGGTTTGGCACTTTATGTATTAATATAAAGTTATATATATATGTATTGTACTTATATTTGCCATGAATCAGGTTTATGTATATTTCCTTTTGCAGACTGTCAGTTTCATATTTGGGAAAAGCATTTTTTAGGAAAATTTTTCTTACCTGGGGTATAGTCTTTTTTCAAATGGACTGTTTTTCATTAATTTTTGCAGGCAAGATTAGGCTTGCGATGACGCAAAATGCCAAAGTATATTGCGTCATTCTTGGCGCAAGATTTCTCCTGTTAAGTGTAGTCAGTCCACGGGTCATCCATTACTTATGGGATTATGTCTCCTCCCTAACAGGAAGTGCAAGAGGATCACCCAAGCAGAGCTGCTATATAGCTCCTCCCCTCTACGTCATACCCAGTCATTCTCTTGCACCTAACTAATAGATAGGACGTGTGAGAGGACTGTGGTTGTTATACTTAGTTTTTATTTCTTCAATCAAAAGTTTGTTATTTTAAACAGCACCGGAGTGTGTTGTTCTTTCTCAGGCAGCATTAGAAGAAGAATCTACCTGAGTTTGTATATGATCTTAGCGGTCGTAACTAAGATCCATTTGCTGTTTCTCGGCCATTCTGAGGAGTGAGGTACTTCAGAACAGGGGACAGCGGGCAGGGTTCACCTGCAAGGAGGTATGTTGCAGTATATTATTTTCTAAGGAATGGAATTGACTGAGAAAATACTGCTGATACCGATGTAATGTAAGTGCAGCCTTAAATGCAGTAATAGCGACTGGTATCAGGCTGATATGTATGTATGTTTACACTGAGGTATTTCTAGGGAATGGAACTTCACTTAGAAAATACTGTATACATCTAACTTATATTTAAGCCTCCACTGCAGTGAAAGCGACTAGCAGCAGGCTTTTTAATAACATTTCATAATTTTGTATTTAAAACGTTTACTGGCATGTTAATCGTTTTTCTCTGAGGTACTTGGTGATAAAACTTTATGGGCATTATTTTTCCACTTGGCTGTCGTTTATTTATGAATAAAATCAGTTTACTGAGCTTCCCCACTGTTGTATTATGAGTGGGAGGGGCCTATTTTGGCGCTTTATTGCGCAGTAAAAATTCAGTCACAGTCTTCCTATTTCTTCCTCCATGATCCAGGACGTCTCTACAGAGCCCAGGGGTCTCCAAAACTTGTTTTGAGGGAGGTAATCACTCACAGCAGACCTGTGAGATTGTGCTTTGACTGTGATAAAAACGCTTATTTTAAATTGTTATCCGTTTTTGGGGTACTAAGGGGTTAATCATCCATTTGCTGGTGGGTGCAATCCTTTGCTAACTTTATGCATTTACTGTAAAAATTTGGTTGCTATAACTAATTTGGTTCATTATTATTTCAACTGTGACAATTTTGTGTGCTTCTTAAAGGCACAGTAACGTTTTTTATATTGCTTGTACATTTATTTGAAAAGTATTTTCCAAGCTTGCTAGTCTAATTGCTAGTTTGTTTAAACATGTCTGACACAGGGGAATCTCTTTGTGCAATATGTTTAAAGGCCAATGTGGAGCCCAATAGAAATTTGTGTACTAATTGCATTGATGCTACTTTGAATAAAAGCCAATCTGTACATGTAAAGAAAATTTCACCAGACAACGAGGGGGAAGTTATGCCGACTAACTCTCCTCACGTGTCAGTACCTTCGTCTCCCGCTCAGGGTGCGTGATATTGTGGCGCCAAGTACATCAGGGCGGCCCTTACAAATCACTTTGCAAGACATGGCTAATGTTATGACTGAAGTATTATCTAAATTGCCAGAACTTAGGGGTAAACGCGACCACTCTGGGGTGAGAACAGAGTGCGCTGATAATATTAGAGCCATGTCTGATACTGCATCACAATTGGCAGAACATGAGGACGGAGAGCTTCATTCTGTGGGTCACGGATCTGATCCAAGTAAACTGGACTCAGACATTTCAAATTTTAAATTTAAGCTTGAGAACCTCCGTGTATTACTAGGGGAGGTATTAGCGGCTCTGAATGATTGCAACACGGTTGCAATTCCAGAGAAAATATGTAGGCTGGATAAATATTTTGCGGTACCGACGTGTACTGACGTTTTTCCTATACCTAAAAGGCTTACAGAAATTGTTAACAAGGAGTGGGATAGACCCGGTGTGCCTTTTTCACCCCCTCCTATATTTAGAAAAATGTTTCCAATAGACGCCACCACACGGGACTTATGGCAGACGGTCCCTAAGGTGGAGGGAGCAGTTTCTACTCTGGCTAAGCGCACCACTATCCCGGTGGAGGATAGCTGTGCTTTTTCAGATCCAATGGATAAAAAGTTAGAGGGTTACCTTAAGAAAATGTTTGCTCAACAAGGTTTTATATTACAACCCCTTGCATGCATTGCACCTGTCACGGCTGCGGCGGCATTCTGGTTTGAGTCTCTGGAAGAGACCATTAGCTCAGCTCCATTGGATGAGATTATAGACAAGCTTAGAGTCCTTAAGCTAGCTAATTCATTTATTTCTGATGCCGTAGTACACTTAACTAAGCTTACAGCTAAGAACTCCGGATTCGCCATTCAAGCGCGCAGAGCGCTGTGGCTTAAATCCTGGTCAGCCGATGTGACTTCTAAATCTAAATTGCTTAACATACCTTTCAAAGGGCAAACATTATTCGGGCCCGGTTTGAAAGAGATTATCGCTGACATTACTGGAGGTAAGGGCCATGCCCTGCCTCAAGACAGAGCCAGACCAAGGGCTAAACAGTCTAATTTTCGTGCCTTTCGTAACTTCAAGGCAGGAGCAGCATCAACTTCCTCCGCTCCAAAACAGGAAGGAACTGTTGCTCGCTACAGACAGGGCTGGAAACCTAACCAGTCCTGGAACAAGGGCAAGCAGGCCAGAAAGCCTGCTGCCGCCCCTAAGACAGCATGAAGTGAGGGCCCCCGATCCGCAAACGGATCTAGTGGGGGGCAGACTTTCTCTCTTCGCCCAGGCTTGGGCAAGAGATGTCCAGGATCCCTGGGCGTTAGAGATCATATCTCAGGGATATCTTCTGGACTTCAAAGCTTCTCCTCCAAAAGGGAGATTTCATCTTTCAAGGTTGTCAGCAAACCAGATAAAGAAAGAAGCGTTTCTACGCTGTGTACAAGACCTTTTAATAATGGGAGTGATCCACCCGGTTCCGCGGTCGGAACAAGGACAAGGGTTTTACTCAAATCTGTTTGTGGTTCCCAAAAAAGAGGGAACCTTCAGACCAATCTTGGATTTAAAGATACTAAACAAATTCCTAAGAGTTCCATCGTTCAAAATGGAAACTATTCGAACAATCTTACCTATGATCCAAAAGGGTCAGTACATGACCACAGTGGATTTAAAAGATGCCTACCTTCACATACCGATTCACAAAGATCATTATCGGTACCTAAGGTTTGCCTTCCTAAACAGGCATTACCAGTTTGTAGCTCTTCCCTTCGGGTTAGCTACAGCTCCAAGAATCTTTACAAAGGTTCTGGGCTCTCTTCTGGCGGTACTAAGACCGCGAGGAATATCGGTAGCTCCGTACCTAGACGACATTCTGATACAAGCGTCAAGTTTCCAAACTGCCAAGTCTCATACAGAGTTAGTTCTGGCATTTCTAAGGTCGCATGGGTGGAAGGTGAACATAGAAAAGAGTTCTCTATTGCCACTCACAAGAGTTCCCTTCTTGGGGACTCTTATAGATTCTGTAGAAATGAAAATTTACCTGACAGAGACCAGGTCAACAAAACTTCTAAATGCTTGCCGTGTCCTTCATTCCATTCAACGCCCGTCAGTGGCTCAATGCATGGAGGTAATCGGCTCAATGGTAGCGGCAATGGACATAGTTCCTTTTCACGCCTGCATCTCAGACCACTGCAATTATGCATGCTAGGTCAGTGGAATGGGGATTACTCAGATTTGTCCCCTATGCTGAATCTGGATCAAGAGACCAGAGATTCTCTTCTATGGTGGCTTTCTCAGCCACATCTGTCCAGGGGGATGCCCTTCAGCAGGCCAGATTGGACGATTGTAACAACAGACGCCAGCCTGCTAGGTTGGGGCGCTGTCTGGAATTCCCTGAAGGCTCAGGGATCATGGACTCGGGAGGAGAAACTCCTTCCAATAATCATTCTGGAATTAAGAGCGGTTTTCAATGCTCTTCTGGCTTGGCCTCAGTTAGCAACTCTGAGGTTCATCAGGTTCCAGTCGGACAACATCACGACTGTGGCTTACATCAACCATCAGGGAGGGACAAGGAGTTCCCTAGCGATGATGGAAGTCTCAAAGATAATTCGCTGGGCAGAGTCTCACTCTTGCCACCTATCAGCGATCCACATCCCAGGAGTGGAGAACTGGGAGGCGGATTTCCTAAGTCACCAGACTTTTCATCCGGGGGAGTGGGAACTTCATCCGGAGGTATTTGCCCAACTGCTTCGGCGTTGGGGCAAACCAGATCTGGATCTCATGGCGTCTCGCCAGAACGCCAAACTTCCTTGGTACGGATCCAGGTCCAGGGACCCGGGAGCGGTGCTGATAGATGCTCTGACAGCACCTTGGGTCTTCAACATGGCTTATGTGTTTCCACCCTTCCCGATGCTTCCTCGATTGATTGCCAGAATCAAACAGGAGAGAGCATCAGTGATTCTAATAGCGCCTGCGTGGCCACGCAGGACCTGGTATGCAGATCTAGTGGACATGTCGTCCTGTCCACCATGGTCTCTGCCTCGGAGACAGGACCTTCTGATTCAGGGTCCTTTCAAACATCCAAATCTAATTTCTCTGAGACTGACTGCATGGAGATTGAACGCTTGATTCTATCTAAGCGTGGATTCTCGGAGTCAGTGATTGATACCTTAATACAGGCTAGGAAACCTGTTACCAGGAAAATTTACCATAAAATATGGCGTAAAAACTTGCATTGGTGCGAATCCAAGAGTTACTCATGGAGTAAGGTTAGGATTCCTAGGATATTGTCTTTTCTACAAGAAGGTTTAGAAAAGGGTTTATCTGCTAGTTCTTTAAAGGGACAGATCTCAGCTCTGTCCATCCTTTTACACAAGCGTCTGTCAGAAGTTCCAGACGTTCAGGCTTTTTGTCAGGCTTTGGCCAGGATTAAGCCTGTGTTTAAAACTGTTGCTCCGCCGTGGAGCCTAAACTTAGTTCTTAACGTTTTACAGGGTGTTCCGTTTGAACCCCTTCATTCCATTGATATCAAGCTGTTATCTTGGAAAGTTCTGTTTTTGATGGCTATTTCCTCGGCTCGAAGAGTCTCTGAGTTATCGGCCTTACACTGTGATTCTCCTTATCTGATTTTTTATTCAGACAAGGTAGTTCTGCGTACTAAACCTGGGTTCTTACCTAAGGTAGTCACTAACAGGAATATCAATCAAGAGATTGTTGTTCCATCATTGTGCCCTAACCCTTCTTCAAAGAAGGAACGACTTCTGCACAATCTGGACGTCGTCCGTGCCCTAAAATTTTATTTGCAGGCAACTAAAGATTTTCGCCAAACTTCTTCCCTGTTTGTCGTTTATTCTGGACAGAGGAGAGGTCACAAAGCTTCGGCTACCTCTCTCTCTTTCTGGCTTCGTAGCATAATACGTTTAGCCTATGAGACTGCTGGACAGCAGCCTCCTGAAAGAATTACAGCTCATTCTACTAGAGCTGTGGCTTCCACCTGGGCCTTTAAAAATGAGGCCTCTGTTGAACAGATTTGCAAGGCTGCAACTTGGTCTTCACTTCACACCTTTTCGAAATTTTACAAATTTGACACTTTTGCTTCTTCGGAGGCTGTTTTTGGGAGAAAGGTTCTTCAGGCAGTGGTTCCTTCCGTGTAAAGAGCCTGCCTGTCCCTCCCGTCATCCGTGTACTTTTAGCTTTGGTATTGGTATCCCATAAGTAATGGATGACCCGTGGACTGACTACACTTAACAGGAGAAAACATAATTTATGCTTACCTGATAAATTCCTTTCTCCTGTAGTGTAGTCAGTCCACGGCCCGCCCTGTTTTTATGGCAGGTCTAAATTTTAAATTATACTCCAGTCACCACTGCACCCTATAGTTTCTCCTTTCTCGTTTGGTTTTCGGTCGAATGACTGGGTATGACGTAGAGGGGAGGAGCTATATAGCAGCTCTGCTTGGGTGATCCTCTTGCACTTCCTGTTAGGGAGGAGACATAATCCCATAAGTAATGGATGACCCGTGGACTGACTACACTACAGGAGAAAGGAATTTATCAGGTAAGCATAAATTATGTTTTTTTGGCGCAAAGTTACGTTCGATGACAAAAGATTCGTAATTTCCGGCGTCTTAGTCGACGCCGAGTTCCTTTCACAAGATTTTGTCTTCAATGACGCGAGTGTGTCACTTCCGGATGTTGTTAGCGCCAAAAAAAAACTCTGTTTGCGTTGTGCATCATACTTGGCGCCAAATATTTTGATTATTTTAAACCCCATTCCTATATGCCTCTTGCCTTTTTCTCTATCAGAGGGCTATGCTGTTTGCATTTTTTTCCCATTCCTAAAACTGCCATATAAGGAAATTGATAATTTTGCTTTATATATTGTTTTTTTCTCTTACATTTACAAGATGTCTCAAGCTGATCCTGTCTCAGAAATCACTGTTGGTACCCTGCTGACTGATAACAGTTCTACCAAAGCTAAGTGCATTTGTTGTAAACATCTCCAGCTGTGGTTTGTAATAGTTGTCATGATAAGCTTTTACATGCAGAGAATGTGTCCATCAGTAATAGTGCATTACCTGTTGTTCCTTCAACATCTAATGTACAAGATATACCTGTGAATTTAAAAGATTTTATTGCTGATTCAATTCAGAAGGCTTTGTCTGCCATCCCGCCTTCTAATAAACGTAAAAGGTCTTTTAAAACTTCTCATGAAGTTGATGACATTTCAAATGACTGACAACATAATGAATTATCCTCCTCTGATAAAGATCTATCTGATTCAGAAGATCCTTCCTCAGATGTTGACACTGACAAATCTACTTATTTATTTAAAATGGAGTATATTTGTTCTTTGTTAAAAGAAGTGTTGATTACATTGGATATTGAGGAAACTAGTCCTCTTGGTGTTAAAACTAGTAAACGTTTAAATTCTGTTTATAAACCTCCTGTGGTTACTCCAGAGGTTTTTCTAGTTCCTGATGCTATTTCTGATATGATTTCTAAGGAATGGAATAGCCCTGGTACTTCTTTTATTCCTTCTTCAAGGTTTAAAAAATTGTATCTTTTGCCAGCAGTTAGATTGGAGTTTTGGGAAAAGATCCCCAAAGTTGATGGGGCTATTTCTTCTCTTGCTAAACGTACTACTATTCCTATAGAAGATGGTACTTCCTTTAAAGATCCTTTAGATAGGAAACTTGAATCTTATCTAAGGAAAGCCTATTTATATTTTGGTCATCTTCTCAGGCCGGCAATTTCTTTGGCTGATGTTGCAGCTGCATCAACTTTTTGGTTCGAAAGTTTAGCGCAACAGGAAATATTATTATTATTATTATTCTTTATTTATAAAGCGCCGACAGGTTCCACAGCGCTGCCCATGGGTACAAGGATAACAGTACAGTGGAGAAACAATACGATAAGACACAAAATTTTACAGACCAATACAGGGGGAATTGAGGGCCCTATTCCCGTGGGAACTTACAATCTAGATCCTGATTTGTCTAGCATTGTTTGCTTGCTTCAACATGCTAATCATTTTATTTGTGATGCCATTTCTGATATCATCAAAATTGATTTTAAATCTATGTCTTTAGCTATTTTAGCTAGAAGAGCTTTGTGGCTTAAATCTTGGAATGCTGACATGGTATCTAAGTCTAGATTACTATCTCTTTCTTTCCAAGGTAATAAGTTATTTGGTTCTCAGTTGAATTCGATTATTTCAACTGTCACTGGGGGGGGGGGGGGGAGTTTTTTTTTGCCTCAGGATAAAAGACCTAAGGGTAAATCTA
This sequence comes from Bombina bombina, assembly GCF_027579735.1. Lineage (NCBI taxonomy): Eukaryota > Metazoa > Chordata > Amphibia > Anura > Bombinatoridae > Bombina > Bombina bombina. The sequence goes on along the minus strand of NC_069502.1, from coordinate 850,346,903 downwards.
AAGCTTCTAACCGTTTTTGTTCCTTTCAACAAAATAAGGAACAGAAACCGAATCCTTCCCCCAAAGATTCTGGTTCCAACTGGAAACCTTCAAGTTGGAATAAATTCAAGCTAAGTCTGCATGAAGGTGCGGCCTTCATTCCAGCTCAGCTGGTAGGGGGCAGATTAAGATTTTTCAAGGATATTTGGGCAAATTATTTCCAAAATCAATGGATTCAGAGTATTGTCTCTCATGGGTATCAAATAGGATTCAGAGTAAGACCTCCTGTGAGAAGATATTTTCTCTCACGCATCCCAGCAAATCCAGTAAAGGCTCAGGCTTTCCTGAAATGTGTTTCAGACCTGGAGCTTTCAGGGGTAATCATACCAGTTCCGTTTCAGGAACAGGGTCTGGGTTTTTATTTGAATCTATTCATTGTCCCAAAGAAAGAAAAATCATTCAGGCCAGTTCTGGATCTGAAAATTTTGAATCGTTATGTAAGAGTGCCAACTTTCAAAATAGTGACTATAAGGACTATTCTGCCTTTTTGTTCAGCAAGGGCATTATATGTCCACAATAGACTTACAGGATGCATATCTTCATATTCCGATTCATCCAGATCATTATCAGTTTCTGAGATTCTCTTTTCTAGAAAAGCATTACCAATTTGTCGCTCTTCCTTTTGGCCTAGCGACAGCTCCAAGAATCTTTTCAAAGGTTCTCGGTGCCCTACTCTCTGTAATCAGAGAACGGGTATTGCGGTGTTTCCTTATTTGGACGATATCTTGGTACTAGCTCAGACTTTACATTCTGCAGAATCTCACACAAATCAAATAGTGTTGTTTCTTTGAAGACATGGTTGGAGGATAAATTTACCAAAAAGTTCTTAGATTCCTCAGTCAAGGATCACCTTTTTAGGTTTCCAGATAGATTCAGAGTCCATGACTCTGTCTCTAATAGACAAGAGACGATTAAAATTAGTTTCAGCTTGTCGGAACCTTCAGTAGCTATGTGCATGGAAGTTTTAGGTCTCATGACTGCAGCATCGAACGCAATCCCCTTTGCTCGTTTTCACATGAGACCTCTCCAGCTTTGTATGCTGAACCAGTGGCTCAGGGATTATACAAAGATATCACAATTAATATCCTTAAATCCCAATGTTCGACTATCTCTGACTTGGTGGTTAGATTACCATCGTATAGTTCTCTTTTGTTCGTCCAAGCTGGACATTAATCACAACAGATGCAAGTATTTCAGGTTGGGGAGCTGTCTGGGGATCTCTGAAAGCACAAGGGGTTTGGAAATCTCAAGAGGCGAGATTACCAATCAATATTTTGGAACTCCGTGCGATTTTCAGGGCTCTTCAGGTTTGGCCTCTGTTGAAGAGGGAACCGTTCATTTGTTTTCAGACAGACAATATCACAACTGTGGCATATGTCAATCAGGGTGGGACTCACAGTCCCCAAGCTATGAAAGAAGTATCTTGGATACTTGCTTGGGCGGAATCCAGCTCCTGTCTTATTTCTGTGGTTCATATCCCAGGTATAGACAATTGGGAAGCAGATTAACTCAGCCATCAGACTTTACATCCGGGGGAGTGGTATCTCCATCCAGATGTGTTTTCTCAGATTGTTCAGATGTGGGGTCTTCCAGAAATAGATCTGATGGCTTCTCATCTAAACAAGAAACTTCCCAGGTACCTGTCCAAGTCCAGGGATCCTCATGCGGAAGCAGTGGCTGCGTTGTCAGTTGCTTGGTGTTACCAACCTGCTTATATTTTCCCGCCTCTAGTTCTTTTTCCAAGAGTAATCTCCAAAATCATCATGGAACAATTGTTTGTGTTGCTGATAGCTCCAGCATGGCCTCACAGGTTTTGGTATGCGGATCTTGTTTGTCCAGTTGCCAACCTTGCCCACTTCCATTAAGGCCAGACCTTCTGTCTCAAAGTCCGTTTTTCCATCAGGATCTCAAATCATTAAATTTGAAGGTATAGAAATTGAACGTCTAGTGACTCAGTGATTAATACTATGTTACCAGCTCGTAAATCTGTTTCTAGGAAGATTTATTATCGAGTTTGGAAGACTTATATTTCATGGTGTTTTTCTCATAAATTCTCTTGGCATTCTTTTAGAATTCCTAGAATATTACAGTTTCTTCAGGATGGTTTGGATAAGGGTTTGTCTTCAAGTTCCTTGAAGGGACAAATCTCTGCTCTTTCTGTTTTATTTCACAGAAAGATTGCTAAGCTTCCTGATATTCACTGTTTTGTACAGGCTTTGGTCCGTATCAAGCTTGTCATTAAATCAATCTCTCCTCCTTGGAGTCTTAATTTGTTTTTGAAGGTTTTACAAGCTTCTCCTTTTGAGCCTATGCATTTTTTGGACATTAAACTACTTTCTTGGAAAGTGTTATTCCTTTTGGCCATCTCTTCTGCTAGAAGAGTTTCTGAATTATCTGCTCTTTCTTGTGAATCTCCTTTTCTGATTTTTCATCAGGATAAGGCGGTTTTGCGGACTTCATTTGAATTCTTACCTAAGGTTGTGAATTCTAACAACATTAATAGAGAAATTGTTGCCCCTTCTTTGTGTCCTAATCCTAAGAATTCTTTGGAGAGATCCTTACATTATTTGAAATATTATGTTGAATCTACTAAAAATTTCAGAAAGACTTCTAGTCTATTTGTTATCTTTTCTGGTTCTAGGAAAGGTCAGAAGGCTTCTGCCGTTTCCTTGGCATCTTGGTTAAAGCTTTTGATTCATCAAGCTTATTTGGAGTCGGGTCAAGCCCCGCCTCAGAGATTTACAGCTCATTCTACTAGATCAGTCTCTACTTCGTGGGCTTTTAAGAATGAAGCTTCAGTTGATCAGATTTGCAAAGCAGCAATTTGGTCTTCTTTGCATACATTTACTAAATTCTACCGTTTTGATGTATTTGTTTCTTCGGAAGCAGTTTTTGGTAGAAAAGTTCTTCAGGCAGCTGTTTCAGTTTGATTCTTCTGCTTATGTTTTAAGTTTTTCTTTCATTTATAAGAAAAAAATTATTTTTTTGGTTGTGGATTTAATTTTTTTCAGCGGAAAATGGCTGTTTTTATTTTATCCCTCCCTCTCTAGTGACTCTTGTGTGGAGTTCCACATCTAGGGTATTGAGATCCCATACGTCACTAGCTCATGGACTCTTGCCAATTACATGAAAGAAACATAATTTATGTAAGAACTTACCTGATAAATTCATTTATTTCATATTGGCAAGAGTCCATGAGGCCCACCCTTTTTATGGTGGTTATGATTTTTTTTGTATAAAGCACAATTATTTCCAAATTCCTTTGTTGATGCTTTTTACTCATTTCTTTATCACCCCACTACTTGGCTATTCATTAAACTGAATTGTGGGTGTGGTGAGGGGTGTATTTATAGGCATTTTGAGGTTTGGGAAACTTGGCCCCTCCTGATAGGATTGTATATACTATATGTCACTAGCTCATGGACTCTTGCCAATATGAAAGAAATTAATTTATCAGGTAAGTTCTTACATAAATTATGTTTTTTTTGCAGTCCACTTTGGAGGTGTTTTTACTTCTACTTGTCTTCTAAGGCTTTTATATATATATATATATATATATATATATATATATATATATATATATATATATATATATATATATATATATATATATATATATATACATATATATATATATATATATATATATATATGTGTGTGTGTGACTTTTTATGTGTAGATACCCTGCATCGTGTAATGTAGTGTTCTCATTAATAGTGTGCAGATACCCTGCATCATTGTGCAATGTAGTGTACTCATTATCAGTGTGTAGATACCCTGCATCATTGTGTAATGTAGTGTACTCATTATCAGTGTGTAGATACCCTGCATCATTGTGTAATGTAGTGTACTCTTTATCAGTGTGTAGATACCGTGCATCATTGTGTAATGTAGTGTACTCTTTATCAGTGTGTAGATACCGTGCATCATTGTGTAATGTAGTGTACTCTTTATCAGTGTGTAGATACCGTGCATCATTGTGTAATGTAGTGTACTCATTATCAGTGTGTAGATACCGTGCATCATTGTGTAATGTAGTGTACTTATTATATACAGGGCCAGATTTGCCATTAGGCACAGTAGGCATGTGCCTACAGGCACATTGCAGGGAGGGGCGCCACGTATTTAATTTTTTTTTTAAAGTGATGGTAAACTCTGCTATTGCTAAGTTGCATAATTAGATTATTTATTACTAACAATATAAAAACGCAATATCCATTTTCAAATTGTTTATGCATTATTACCTAATTTTTAGTTTTTAATAAATTCGTTGTTGCGCTGCCTCGCTCCTCCCCTCTAATTTACTTTCAGTAATACACTGAAGTCTTACCTATTCTCCACCCTCTTTACATCTTACCCAATTTGCGCGCTCCTGATTTTGTGAATTTAGACGCATGCGCATTAGAGAGGATTACGTATACCAGTCACTTGTAGTGGATAGATATTGCGAGCGGTCAGTCCCTTCTTAAACGAGCACACTTCTTTATATAATAAATATAAGTAAATGTATAAATACTTGATTTTATCACAAATTATCTATATCTTATGTTGTTATAAAAAGTAAATAAGAGCCAGAGCGCATGCGCTGAATAAACAGGAACGCGCAAATTCATCATCGCTTTTTGAGGCTACTGATTGGTTGACCGTATGCTGCGAGGAATGCAATACTGCGCTTGCGTGAATTGGGTTACATAGAAGTTAGCCTGTTTGGCGACAGGCTTACCTATTGGTTCAATATTATAAACTATCGATGTGACATCACAGGAGGAAGGATGAAGACGGCATTAGACGGAGCTATTACATAAAGATTTGTAAGTGTTTTTACATAGATAAGATAACATGATTTGGAGTGTGTAAACTGAATAAAATGTTAAAATAACAATATTAACTTCACTAGATACGGAGTTTACCATCACTTTAAATGCAGATGCAGTCACTGACAGTAACTTAACTTTTTTTAATTTTATTTTTTTAAGACTTTGTTGTTGTAACACACACTATTTTACTGTACACAGGTGCTCTGGCTGGGCGGCTGCTGAATTCAAGCGCCTTTCGTCCGTTTTGCGGGAAGGAGGGTCTGGTCCAGGTCAAGCCAAGGAGGAGCGACTACTAGCATAGCAAGTACCCTCCCACCCTGACTCCAGTCCAGTCAAGTCAAACAGTGCCGTGGTTGGCGCGCCCATGCAGTGCCATGTACCGTCGTTTGGTTTTCCGATTGCGGGTTTGGGGGGCGGGCGACGCCTTGCCCACGTCACATGATGCTGCTGCTGCCGCCGCCATCAGAGTGCTAAGTAGCTGGAAAGTGAAGTGAGCTGCTGTCACTGAGTGCAGTGCTCATTGCAGCTGTCACCTTGCCTATTATCCTATGCTGAGTGACGACAACGAGATTCAAGAAAATTGCTATCTGAGTCTGACTGTAAGTCAGTAGTACACTGTACTGCAGTAGTAAAAGTTATCTGTGATGCAACCTACCTATATGTTCTGCTTACCTCGGGTCTATTATTAACAGAGTATCCCTAATCTACAGTTACACCATGTTTACTTCTCTAAAGGTGTGGACAATTCAGAATCTAAACTGTTCTGAGTATTAATTATGGGACAGATTACAATGGCTATTTATATGTATGTAGAGCTATCCTATTTCACAATGGTTATCTGACAGATACCTAGAATATACAAACAGAAATCCTTTTTGACTCTACAAATATTTAACCACTCATTGCCTGAATAGGGACATACACTGCTCCAGTTGCTCACAAGTGGTATAATACAACTTCACTGCATATTATATTGTGAGACCTTGTATCTGACCGTTTTCCTTAAGTATGACCACGATTGTATTGTTTGAAGTTTTCCAATTGTTGTAATTAATAACAGATTTACTTAATAGCATCTAGGTATAACGTTCAATGGGAATACTAAATACTCCTTCAGCTTAAAGAGGCACTCGGTTAATCCATTACTTAGGGCAATCATTAGGCCAAAAAGCCTCATGTAATGTTATTTGCTTGTTATGTCTCCAAATGTACTAGTCTCTATAGGGTTATTAAACCTGTTAGGGCTCTGTCAACTTTCTCTCAGCTGTATCACCTGCTGCTGGGGCAATGTAATATAGAGGTACCATCAGTAGCCTTTCTATTACAGAATATTAGATTAGAGACAAGGAGAACCTTCACTGTCATGGGTCCTTATTACTAAGGGCATAATGAAATAGCTTGTATTCATAGCAGGAGTTTAACGGTCTACACCTTCCATGCAAATATGCAAATAACTACTACCAGAATTTTGTAACAAGTTATACCTATAATTAGGGATGCACCGATACTGATACTAGTATCGGTATCCGTACCGATACCAAGTATTTGCATGAGTACGCAAATGCACCGATACTTAAACCGATACCTCTACTTCCTACCCATATGCTATCTTGTGGCGTTTTTTTCAAACTGCATGTTCCCATTTCATTTTAAACTGGAGTGGAGACTAAACTAAAAATTGTTTACTACTGTTCTGCCAATAAAAATTGCTGTTATTTGTATTATTGTAGGAGAGATCACTGTACCTCGTTCAGACAAACCCCTGAAGTACTGGGCAGTTAATAAACAGATTTCCAGCTCTGGCAAAAATGCCCCAAAAATATCTTTCTGCCCCATGCAGTAGTGTGGAAAGCGAAAGACTGTTCAACTTAGAGTCAAACCTCCATACAAATGTCAGATTGATGTTTATATAACAGTCCTACAACCCAATTGCATCACCCCTTTAAATTTAAAGGGACCCTAAACACTTTCTGTTTCCATGTATTTATGATTTATTTTTACAAACTGTTTATATATTTTAATGTTACTTGTTTTTTTACTTTGTTATCTAAGCTCTGTGCAAATATTTTTCTTTTTCAATTTTACACCTAAACCACCGCCTACTGAATGCAGTGGTAGCCGCCATGTTGTAACGCACGTTGCATCCAACAGCCTATTCAGTGATGTGCGCTCCCTTATTCACTACCGTGCATGCGCATACTAAGAGAAGTCTTTGCTGCATCTATGAAGCTCGTTCTCAGTAACCTCGTAAGCGAGCTTCATAGATTTAGTGGATTGCAGCTGTTTTCACTGAATGACAGCTGTGTGAGAGGACCAGCTTGTCAGTGCTCAGTGATCATAACGTTTAGATTTTGTAAGACAACCATTCATATGCTAATTATATTAGATACTTTTAAAAAATCCTCTCTCTTAAAATTATTTCTTTTAATTAAATCTCTTTCAGCAGGACCATTTTTAGGGGTGGGGGAACCGGACAGCTGCACAGGGCGCCAGCCACACATAATTCTCCAACTGCTCACAACATCTGTATCCTTCCTATGCTGGAACATATAGTTATCTATTGGTAACTACAGCTCCCATCATGCCGCAAAGCTCAAAATCAGTTGTCCGGTGCCTGCTCTAGGTGATATCATTGAGGTGCATGTGCACTGTGGTGGGCCATTTGTTCCTGCAGTGCTTTATTGAGGGAAGGTGTGGGAGCTCAGCGTGGACACACACACACACACACACAGCCTTGGCAGCCAGTCACTAAGCCCTCTGTGCAAGGTAAATTTTGAAACCCACATTATCACACTTGTGATGATCCACAGACACCGCTAGTTTTTTAAACTTTACCCTCAAGTACTGTCATATATAACACCTCTCTACATTGCTAACTGCATAGAACAGCCTCTTGCCACTTCCTCCAGATGCCTTGGAACCACTCACCCCTTCCTTATCTCACATGTTCTGCTAACCATCCACTACTAGGTTGTATGGTAAGAAAACAAAACAAAACGAACCGACGGCAAAAATCGGCCCGCGGGCCACATGTTGGACACTAAATATGGGAGAATAAAAAACTTCCCAATAAGCTTGTATAACCTGTAATAAAAAAAAAAAAAGATCAGTACAATGAGGGAAATATCTGGTCACATCGGAAGATGGGTATGAGGGCAGTATAACAGCAAAGGATTATATTAACCCCTTCACTGACAAAGTGATAGATAAAATTATTGTTACTCATTTTCTGTCCTCTTCACTGATATAAATATATATGTATTTATTTAATGTATTTTTACTGTACTGATATAAATAAATACATATATATTTATATCAGTGAAGAGGACAGAAAATGAGTAACAATGATTTTATCTATCACTTTGTTAGTGAAGGGGTTAATATAATCCTTTGCTGTTATACTGCCCTCATACCCATCTTCCGATGTGACCAGATATTTCCCTCATTGTACTGATCTTTTTTTTTTTTTTAATTACAGGTTATACAAGCTTATTGGGAAGTTTTTTATTCTCCCATATTTAGTGTCCAACATGTGGCCCGCGGGCCGATTTATGCCGTCGGTTTGATTTGTTTTCTTACCATACAACCTAGTAGTGGATGGTTAGCAGAACATGTGAGATAAGGAAGGGGTGAGTGGTTCCAAGGCATCTGGAGGAAGTGGCAAGAGGCTGTTCCATGCAGTTAGCAATGTAGAGAGGTGTTATATATGACAGTACTTGATGGTAAAGTTTAAAAAACTAGCGGTGTCTGTGAATCATCACAAGTGTGATAATGTGGGTTTCAAAATTTACCTTGCACAGAGGGCTTAGTGACTGGCTGCCAAGGCTGTGTGTGTGTGTCCACGCTGAGCTCCCACACCTTCCCTCAATAAAGCACTGCAGGAACAAATGGCCCACCACAGTGCACACGCACCTCAATGATATCACCTAGAGCTGGCACCGGACATCTTGAAATAATAAATACAATCAATAGCTGATGCCGCTTCAAAATCTATTCTAGAGCAAAAATAAAAAAGGTAAAGATAATCGCTGCAAAATTTATAGCAGCAGTAGTTTTTTACTTATGCTGTGAGAGTGAGCACGATGTCTACATGCGTGCGCGCTCACAGCAATAAGCACAGACTTCTGCATTTGAGAACATCACTTTCCACCATGTCTGCACGGTTAGGTTACAAAGTACAAGTGAATGTAAAAAACAAACAAATAGGAACAAATATAATTAAAAAAAAAAAAGAGATTTGTATTTTTAAAACTAAAACAGTATTATGACAAAAAAAAAAAAACCCTAATGACAAGTGTTTAGGGTCCCTTTAATATTTTATTGCAATATTTTTTATTTATAAACATGTTCAGTGAACTTTTTTATTATTTCATAATGTCTTCTGAATTACAGCCCTTTATAATTATAAAGAAGGAATCTTAAATAATTAGTCTGTATTGTGCTTGGTAAACTGTCACATGACATTAAAAAAAAAGTATCGGTAATTGGTATCGGCGAGTATTTGAAAACAAGTATCGGTACTTGTACTCAGTCATAAAAAATGGTAATGGTGCAACCCTACCTATAATGTGCATATAGGCTTCACTAGCTTATCTCCAAAGGTATGTTCTCTATAACATTCCCTCATACCCTATTTGTCACAAGGCTATCAGGGGCAGACTGTTTTTTTTGTTTGTTTTTTAATACTGTGCTTACCTCTTTACCTTAAGCTTTAATGTTTTACATCTAATATTTATTTTTAATTGTTCTAAATAATAATAATAATAAAAAAATTCCTCTGTTTTTTTTTCTCACTTTTAGGGGGGGGGGTAGGAGTGGGGGGGGGGCGGTTCAGATTTTTGTGCCTATAGGCACCTGAGATGTAAATCCAGCCCTGATTATATAGTATAGTATTCTCATTATCTCAGTGTAGTTTTCTCAGTATCAGTGTAAATATATCCATGAGTCCATGAGCTAGTGACATATGGGATATACAATCCTACCAGGAGGAGCAAAGTTTCCCAAACTTCAAAATGCCTATAAATACACCCCTCACCACACCCACAATTCAGTTTTACAAACTTTGCCTCCTATGGAGGTGGTGAAGTAAGTTTGTGCTAAGATTTCTACGTTGATATGCGCTTCTCAGCATTGTTGAAGCCCGATTCCTCTCAAAGTACAGCGCATGTCAGAGGGACGTGAAGGGAGTATCACCTATTGAATACGATGGTTTCTCTAACGGGGTCTTTTTCATGGGTTCTCTGTTATCGGTCGTAGAGATTCATCTCCTACCTCCCTTTTCAGATTGACGATATACTCTCAATTTACCATTACCTCTACTAATAACTGTTTTAGCACTGTTTTGGCTATCTGCTATATGTGGATGGGTGTCTTTTGGTAAGTATGTTTTCATTACTTAAGACACTCTCGGCTATGGTTTGGCACTTTATGCAAATTATATAAAGTTCTAAATATATGTATTGTACTTATATTTGCCATGAGTCAGGTTCATGTATTTCCTTCTGCAGACTGTCAGTTTCATATTTGGGAATATAAACACTTTAAGAAATTTATTTCTTACCTGGGGTTTAGTCTTTTTTCAATTTGACTACTTTTTGCAATTGCGGGTGTTAGGCCCGCGGGTGCGTCAAATGTTAGAATTTATTGCGTCATTTTTGGCGCAAACTTTTTTGGCGCGGAAAAATACGTTTTTGACGCAACTTCGTCATTTCCGGCGTCATACGTGACGCCGAGACCTTTCACACGGCGGCGTCATTAGTGACGCAAGTGTGTCATTCCCGGTCATTTTTGGCGTAAGTTTACGTTACGTTGTGTGTTATACTTGGCGCCAATTTTTTTTCATTATTTCAATACCCCATTGTTGTTTGCCTCCTGCTTTCTTTTCTATCAAGAGGCCTATGCTTTTACATTTTTTCCCATTCCTGAAACTGTCTTTTAAGGAAATAGATCATTTTGCTTTATATGTTGTTTTTTCTCTTACATTGAGCAAGATGTCCCAATCTGATCCTGCCTCTGAAGTTTCTGCTGGAACATTGCTGCCTGACATCGGTTCTACCAAAGCTAAGTGCATTTGTTGTAAAATTGTAGAAATTATTCCACCGAATGTCATTTGTAATAGTTGTCATGATAAACTTTTACATGCAGATAGTGTTTCTATCAGTAATAGTACATTGCCAGTTGCAGTTCCTTCAACTTCTAATGTGCATGATATACCTGTAAATTTTAAAGAATTTGTTTCTGATTCTATTATGAAGGCTTTGTCTGTATTTCCACCTTCTAATAAACGTAAAAGGTCTATTAAAACTTCTCATTTAGCTGATGAAATTTCAAATGACCAACAACATAATAATTCATCCTCTTCTGATGAGGATCTATCTGAAACAGAAGATCCTTCCTCAGATATTGACACTGACAAATCTACTTATTTATTTAAAATAGAGTATATGCGTTCTTTATTAAAAGAAGTGTTAATTACTTTGGATATTGAGGTAACCAGTCCTATTGACGTTCAGTCTAATAAACGTTTAAATGCTGTTTTTAAACCTCCTGTGGTTTCCCCAGGTGTTTTCCCCATTCCTGAGGCTATTTCTGATATGATTTCTAGGGAATGGAATAAGCCAGGTACTTCCTTTATTCCTTCTTCAAGGTTTAAGATAGTATATCCTTTACCAGCAAAATCTATAGAGTTTTGGGAAAAGATCCCCAAAGTTGATGGGGCTATTTCTACTCTTGCTAAACGTACCACTATTCCTATGGAAGATAGTACTTCCTTTAAGGATCCTTTAGATAGGAAGCTTGAATCTTATCTAAGGAAGGCCTATTTATATTCAGGTCATCTTCTCAGACCTGCTATTTCTTTGGGTGATGTTGCAGCTGCATCAACTTTCTGGTTGGAAAATTTAGCGCAACATGAATTGGATTTTGACATATCTAGCATTGTTCGCTTACTGCAACATGCTAATCATTTTATTTGTGATGCCATTTTTGATATTATCAAAATTGATGTTAGATCCATGTTAGATCCATGTCTTTAGCTAGAAGAGCTTTGTGGCTTAAATCTTGGAATGTTGATATGACATCTAAATCTAGATTACTATCTCTTTCTTTCCAAGGTAATAATTTATTTGGTTCTCAGTTGGATTCTATTATTTCAACTATCACTGGAGGAAAAGGAGTTTTTTTGCCTCAGGATAAAAAAACCTAAGGGTAAATCTAAAGCTTCTAACCGTTTTCGTTCCTTTCGTCAGAATAAGGAACAAAAACTCAATCCTCCTCCCAAGGAATCTGCTTCCAGTTGGAAGCCTTCCTCAAATTGGAATAAATCTAAGCCATTTAGGAAACCAAAGTCTGCCCCTAAGTCTGCATGAAGGTGCGGCCCTCATTCCAGCTCAGCTGGTAGGGGGCAGATTAAGGTTTTTCAAGGATTTTTGGATAAAATCTGTCCAAAATCATTGGATTCAGAGCATTGTCTCTCAAGGGTATCGAATAGGATTCAAAGTAAGACCTCCTGTGAGAAGATTTTCTCTCTCACGCATCCCTGTAAATCCAGTAAAAGCTCAGACTTTTCTGAAGTGTGTTTCAGACCTGGAGTCTTCTGGGGTAATCATGCCAGTTCCTCCTCAGGAACAAGGTTTGGGGTTTTATTCAAACCTATTCATTGTACCAAAGAAAGAAAATTTGTTCAGACCAGTTCTGTATCTGAAAGTTTTGAATCGTTATGTCAGAGTACCAACTTTCAAGATGGTGACTATAAGGACTATTCTGCCTTTTGTTCAGCAAGGACATTATATGTCCACAATAGACTTGCAGGATGCATACCTTCATATTCTGATTCATCCAGAACACTATCAGTTTCTGAGATTCTCTTTTCTAGACAAGCATTATCAATTTGTTGCTCTTCCATTTGGCCTAGCAACAGCTCAAGAATCTTTTCAAAGGTTCTGGGTGCCCTACTATCTGTAATCAGAGAACAGGGTATTGCGGTGTTTCCTTATTTGGACGATATCTTGGTACTAGCTCAGTCTTTACATACTGTAGAATCTCACATGAATCAACTAGTGTTGTTTCTTCGGAAACATGGTTGGAGGATCAATTTACCAAAAAGTTTCTTGATTCTTCAGACAAGGGTCACCTTTTTAGGCTTCCAGATAGATTCAGTGTCCATGACTCTGTCTCTAACAGACAAGAGACGTTTAAAATTGGTTGCAGCTTGCCGGCTCCTTCAGTTTCAGTCATTCCCTTCAGTGGCTATGTGCATGGAAGTTTTAGGTCTCATGACTGCAGCATCGGACGCAATCCCCTTTGCTCATTTTCACATGAGACCTCTACAGCTTTGTATGCTGAATCAATGGTGCAAGGATTATACAAAGATATCACAATTAATATCCTTGAATCCCAATGTACGACACTCTCTGACATGGTGGATAGATCACCATCGTTTGGTTCAAGGGGCTTCTTTTGTTCGCCCAACCTGGACTGTGATCACAACAGATGCAAGTCTTTCAGGTTGGGGAGCTGTTTGGGGATCTCTGACAGCACAAGGGGTTTGGAAATCTCAAGAGGCGAGATTACCAATAAATATTTTAGAAATCCGTGCAATTCTCAGGGCTCTTCAGTTCTGGCCTCTGCTAAAGAGAGAACCGTTCATTTGTTTTCAGACAGACAATATCACAACTGTGGCTTATGTCAATCATCAGGGTGGGACTCCCAGTCCCCAAGCTATGAAAGAAGTATCTCGGATACTTGCCTGGGCGGAATCCAGCTCCGGTCTAATCTCTGCGGTGCATATCCCAAGCGTAGACAATTGGGAGGCGGATTATCTCAGCCGCCAGACTTTACATCCAGGGGAGTGGTCTCTCCATCCAGATGTGTTTTCTCAGATTCTTCAGATCTGGGGGCTTCCAGAGATAGATCTCATGGCCTCTCATCTAAACAAGAAACTTCCCAGATACCTGTCCAGGTCCAGGGATGTTCAGGCGGAAGCAGTGGATGCGCTGACACTTCCTTGGTGTTATCAACCTGCTTACATCTTCCCGCCTCTAGTTCTCCTTCCAAGAGTGATCTCCAAAATCATCATGGAACAGTCTTTTGTGTTGCTGGTGGCTCCAGCATGGCCACACAGGTTTTGGTATGCGGATCTGGTTCGGATGTCCAGTTGCCCGCCTTGGCCACGTTCGTTACGGCCGGACCTACTATCTCAAGGTCCGTTTTTCCATCAGGAACTCAAATCATTAAATTTGAAGGTATGGAAATTGAACGCTTAGTTCTAAGTCATAGAGGTTTCTCTGACTCAGTGATTAATACTATGTTACAAGCTCGTAAATCTGTCTCTAGAAAGATATATTATAGAGTTTGGAAGACTTACATTTCATGGTGTTCTTCTCATAAATTCTCCTTGCATTCTTTTAGAATTCCTAGAATTTTACAGTTCCTTCAGGATGGTTTGGATAAGGGTTTGTCTGCAAGTTCCTTGAAAGGACAAATCTCCGCTCTTTCTGTTTTATTTCACAGAAAGATTGCTATACTTCCTGATATTCACTGTTTTGTACAGGCTTTAGTTCGTATTAAGCCTGTCATTAAATCAATTTCTCCTCCTTGGAGTCTTAATTTGGTTCTGAAGGCTTTACAGGCTCCTCCATTTGAGCCTATGCTTTCTTTGGACATTAAACTACTTTCCTGGAAAGTGTTGTTCCTTTTGGCTATTTCTTCTGCTAGAAGAGTTTCTGAGCTATCTGCTCTTTCTTGTGAGTCTCCTTTTCTGATTTTTCATCAGGATAAGGCAGTTTTGCGGACTTCTTTTCAATTTTTACCTAAGGTTGTGAATTCTAACAACATTAGTAGAGAAATTGTTGTCCCTTCCTTGTGTCCTAATCCTAAGAATTCTTTAGAGAGATCCTTACATTCTTTGGATGTGGTAAGAGCTTTGAAATATTATGTGGAAGCTACTAAAGATTTCAGGAAGACTTCCAGTCTATTTTGTTTTATTTTCTGGTCCTAGGAAAGGTCAGAAGGCTTCTGCTATTTCCTTGGCTTCTTGGTTGAAATTTTTGATTCATCAAGCTTATTTGGAGTCGGGTCATGCCTCGCGCCTCAGAGAATTACAGGTCATTCTACTAGATCAGTCTCCACTTCGTGGGCTTTTAAGACTGAAGCTTCAGTTGATCAGATTTGCAAAGCGGCGACTTGGTCTTCCTTGCATACATTTACTAAATTCTACTGTTTTTATGTATTTGCTTCTTCGGAAGCAGCTTTTGGTAGAAACGTTCTTCAGGCAGCTGTTTCAGTTTGATTCTTCTGCTTTTTGATTTAAGTTTTTTTCTTTCAAAAATGAAAATAAACTTATGTTTTTTGGGTTGTGGATTAATTTTTTCAGCAAAATATGGCTGTTTTTATTTTATTCCCTCCCTCTCTAGTGACTCTTGAGTGGAAGACTCCACATCTTGGGTATTGATATCCCATATGTCACTAGCTCATGGACTCTTGCCAATTACATGAAAGAAAACATAATTTATGTAAGAACTTACCTGATAAATGCATTTCTTTCATATTGGCAAGAGTCCATGAGGCCCACCCTTTTATGGTGGTTATGATTTTTTGTATAAAACACAATTATTTCCAAATTTCCTTTGTTGATGCTTTCTACTCCTTTCTTTATCACCCCACTGCTTGGCTATTCGTTAAACTGAATTGTGGGTGTGGTGAGGGGTGTATTTATAGGCATTTTGAGGTTTGGGAAACTTTGCCCCTCCTGGTAGGATTGTATATCCCATATGTCACTAGCTCATGGACTCTTGCCAATATGAAAGAAATGAATTTATCAGGTAAGTTCTTACATAAATTATGTTATTTATTCTAGAGTACGTTTTGAAGAAAGCGCAATATCCTTAATAAACAAAAAAGCCTCAGGAGCAAAAAAAACGTAAAAGAGTTCGTATGGAAAAAGAGGAAGATCTTAAAAGTGCAAAAGTAATGTCTAACGGCTAGATTTGGAGTTTTGTCGGTAACGACCCGAAAAACTAACGCCGGCTTTTTTCTGGCCGCACCATAAAAATAACTCTGGTATTGAGAGTCCACATAAAGGCTGCGTTAGGCTCCAAAAAAGGAGCGTAGAGCATTTTTAACGCAGCTTCAACTCTCAATACCAGAGTTGCTTACGCAAGCGGCCAGCCTCAAAAACGTGCTCGTGCACGATTCTCCCATAGGAAACAATGGGGCTGTTTGAGCTGAAAAAAAACCTAACACCTGCAAAAAAGCCGCGTTCAGCTCTTAATGCAGCCCCATTGTTTGCTATGGGGAAACACTTCCTACGTCTGCACCTAACACTCTAACATGTACCCCGAGTCTAAACACCCCTAACCTTACACTTATTAACCCCTAATCTGCCGCCCCCGCTATCGCTGACACCTGCATTTTATTTTTAACCCCTAATCTGCCGCTCCGTAAACCGCCGCTACTTACATTATCCCTATGTACCCCTAATCTGCTGCCCCTAACACCGCCGACCCCTATATTATATTTATTAACCCCTAATCTGCCCCCCTCAACGTCGCCTCCACCTGCCTACACTTATTAACCCCTAATCTGCCGAGCGGACCGCACCGCTATTATAATAAAGTTATTAACCCCTAATCCGCCTCACTAACCCTATAATAAATAGTATTAACCCCTAATCTGCCCTCCCTAACATCGCCGACACCTAACTTCAATTATTAACCCCTAATCTGCCGACCGGAGCTCACCGCTATTCTAATAAATGGATTAACCCCTAAAGCTAAGTCTAACCCTAACACTAACACCCCCCTAAATTAAATATAATTTTAATCTAACGAAATTAATTAACTCTTATTAAATAAATTATTCCTATTTAAAGCTAAATACTTACCTGTAAAATAAACCCTAATATAGCTACAATATAAATTATAATTACATTGTAGCTATTTTAGGATTAATATTTATTTTACAGGCAACTTTGTAATTATTTTAACCAGGTACAATAGCTATTAAATAGTTAAGAACTATTTAATAGTTACCTAGTTAAAATAATTACAAAATTACCTGTAAAATAAATCCTAACCTAAGTTACAATTAAACCTAACACTATACTATCATTAAATTAATTAAATAAAATACCTACAATTACCTACAATTAAACCTAACACTACACTATCAATACATTAATTAAATACAATATCTACAAATAACTACAATGAAATAAACTAACTAAAGTACAAAAAATAAAAAAGAACTAAGTTACAAAAAATAAAAAAATATCTACAAACATAAGAAAAATATTACAATTTTAAACTAATTACACCTACTCTAAGCCCCCTAATAAAACAACAAAGCCCCCCAAAATAAAAAATGCCCTACCCTATTCTAAATTACTAAAGTTAAAAGCTCTTTTACCTTACCAGCCCTGAACAGGGCCCTTTGCGGGGCATGCCCCAAGAAGTTCAGCTCTTTTGCCTGTAAAAAAAAAACATACAATACCCCCCCCCAACATTACAACCCACCACCCACATACCCCTAATCTAACCCAAACCCCCCTTAAATAAACCTAACACTAAGCCCCTGAAGATCATCCTACCTTGTCTTCACCTCACCAGGTATCACCGATCCGTCCTGGCTCCAAAATCTTCATCCAACCCAAGCGGGGGTTGGCGATCCATCATCCGGTGGCTGAAGAGGTCCAGAAGAGGCTCCAAAGTCTTCATCCTATCCGGGAAGAAGAGGCGATCCGGACCGGCAACCATCTTGATCCAAGCGGCATCTTCTATCTTCATCCGATGACGACCGGCTCCATCCTGAAGACCTCCACCTCGGACCCATCTTCTTCCGGCGACGTCCAACTGAAGAATGACGGTTCCTTTAAGGGACGTCATCCAAGATGGCGTCCCTCGAATTCCGATTGGCTGATAGGATTCTAGCAGCCAATCGTAATTAAGGTAGGAATATTCTGATTGGCTGATGGAATCAGCCAATCAGAATCAAGTTCAATCCGATTGGCTGATCGGAACAGGGGGGTTTGGGTTAGATTAGGGGTATGTGGGTGGTGGGTTGTAATGTTGGGGGGGGGTATTGTATGTTTTTTTTTTACAGGCAAAAGAGCTGAACTTCTTGGGGCATGCCCCGCAAAGGGCCCTGTTCAGGGCTGGTAAGGTAAAAGAGCTTTTAACTTTAGTAATTTAGAATAGTGTAGGGCATTTTTTATTTTGGGGGGCTTTGTTGTTTTATTAGGGGGCTTAGAGTAGGTGTAATTAGTTTAAAATTGTTGTAATATTTTTCTTATGTTTGTAAATATTTTTTTATTTTTTGTAACTTAGTTCTTTTTTATTTTTTGTACTTTAGCTAGTTTATTTAATTGTATTTATTTGTAGGAATTGTATTTAATTAATGTATTGATAGTGTAGTGTTAGGTTAATTGTAGGTAATTGTAGGTAGTTTATTTAATTAATTTATTGATAGTGTAGTGTTAGGTTTAATTGTAACTTAGGTTAGTATTTATTTTACTGGTAATTTTGTAATTATTTTAACTATTTTAGCTATTAAATAGTTCTTAACTATTTAATAGCTATTGTACCTGGTTAAAATAAATACAAAGTTACCTGTAAAATAAATATAAATCCTAAAATAGCTATAATATAATTATAATTTATATTGTAGCTATATTAGGATTTATTTTACAGGTAAGTATTTATCTTTAAATAGGAATAATTTATTTAATAAGAGTTAATTAATTTCGTTAGATGTAAATGATATTTAACTTAGGGGGGTGTTAGTGTTAGGGTTAGACTTAGCTTTAGGGGTTAATACATTTATTAGAGTAGCGGTGAGCTCCAGTCGGCAGATTAGGGGTTAATAATTGAAGTTAGGTGTCGGCGATGTTAGGGAGGGCAGATTAGGGGTTAATACTATTTATTATAGGGTTAGTGATGCGGATTAGGGGTTAATAACTTTATTATAGTAGCGCTCAGGTCCGCTCGGCAGATTAGGGGTTAATAAGTGTAGGCAGGTGGAGGCGACGTTGAGGGGGCAGATTAGGGGTTAATAAATATAATATAGGGGTCGGCGGTGTTAGGGGCAGCAGATTAGGGGTACATAAGGATAACGTAGGTGGCGGCGCTTTGCGGTCGGCAGATTAGGGGTTAATAAGTGTAGGCAGATGGAGGCGACATTGAGGGGGGCAGATTAGGGGTTAATAAATATAATACAGGGGTCGGCGGTGTTAGGGGGAGCAGATTAGGGGTACATAAGGATAACGTAGGTGGCGGTCGGCAGATTAGGGGTTAAAAAATTTATTAGAGTGTCGGCGATGTGGGGGGACCTCGGTTTAGGGGTACATAGGTAGTTTATGGGTGTTAGTGTACTTTAGAGTACAGTAGTTAAGAGCTTTAGAAACCGGCGTTAGCCCAGAAAGCTCTTAACTACTGACTTTTTTCCTGCGGCTGGAGTTTTGTCGTTAGATGTCTAACGCTCACTTCAGAAACGACTCTAAATACCGGAGTTAGAAAAATCCCATTGAAAAGATAGGATACGCAATTGACGTAAGGGGATCTGCGGTATGGAAAAGTCGCGGCTGAAAAGTGAGCGTTAGACCCTATTTTGAGTGACTCCAAATACCGGCGGTAGCCTAAAACTAGCGTTAGGAGCCTCTAACGCTGGTTTTCACGGCTAACGCCAAACTCCAAATCTAGGTCTATGTTTTTTTAAGAAAGGAAGAAAGTACTCAAAAGCAGCAATTAGTTGGCGACGTTCAGATTGTAACTAATACTTCTACAGAAGGTTACATGACAAAAGTAGATACAGAGGAAAAGGTTTTAACTGAGTCCATCCCACAAAATGTAATGTGTGAACCTTCAACTAGCCATGTTGATGAGATACAGAAAGGTGAAATTGAAATAATAACTTGTGCCAACTTAACTAGCCTAATCATAGGAAAAAAGAAAGATACAGTTGAAAATGTTACAGAACATATTTCTTTTAAAGATATTTTTTTATGGCCAGGTCCATCATCAATAAGCAGACACGTAAGAGATCACATTGTTATAGAAGGACCACAACCACAACTGAATACTTCCTGTTTAATATATTTGTTTAATATCGATATAAGGTTGGCGATCCATCATCCGGTGGCTGAAGAGGTCCAGAAGAGGCTCCAAAGTCTTCATCCTATCTGGGAAGAAGAGGCGATCCGGACCGGCAACCATCTTGATCCAAGCGGCATCTTCTATCTTCATCCGATGACGACCGGCTCCATCCTGAAGACCTCCACCTCGGACCCATCTTCTTCCGGCGACGTCCAACTGAAGAATGACGGTTCCTTTAAGGGACGTCATCCAAGATGGCGTCCCTCGAATTCCGATTGGCTGATAGGATTCTATCAGCCAATCGGAATTAAGGTAGGAATATTCTGATTGGCTGATGGAATCAGCCAATCAGAATCAAGTTCAATCCGATTGGCTGATCGGAACTGGGGGGTTTGGGTTAGATTAGGGGTATGTGGGTGGTGGGTTGTAATGTTGGGGGGGGGGGGTATTGTATGTTTTTTTTTTACAGGCAAAAGAGCTGAACTTCTTGGGGCATGCCCCGCAAAGGGCCCTGTTCAGGGCTGGTAAGGTAAAAGAGCTTTTAACTTTAGTAATTTAGAATAGTGTAGGGCATTTTTTATTTTGGGGGGCTTTGTTGTTTTATTAGGGGGCTTAGAGTAGGTGTAATTAGTTTAAAATTGTTGTAATATTTTTCTTATGTTTGTAAATATTTTTTTATTTTTTGTAACTTAGTTCTTTTTTATTTTTTGTACTTTAGCTAGTTTATTTAATTGTATTTATTTGTAGGAATTGTATTTAATTAATTTATTGATAGTGTAGTGTTAGGTTAATTGTAGGTAATTGTAGGTAGTTTATTTAATTAATTTATTGATAGTGTAGTGTTAGGTTTAATTGTAACTTAGGTTAGTATTTATTTTACTGGTAATTTTGTAATTATTTTAACTATTTTAGCTATTAAATAGTTCTTAACTATTTAATAGCTATTGTACCTGGTTAAAATAAATACAAAGTTACCTGTAAAATAAATATAAATCCTAAAATAGCTATAATATAATTATAATTTATATTGTAGCTATATTAGGATTTATTTTACAGGTAAGTATTTATCTTTAAATAGGAATAATTTATTTAATAAGAGTTAATTAATTTCGTTAGATGTAAATGATATTTAACTTAGGGGGGTGTTAGTGTTAGGGTTAGACTTAGCTTTAGGGGTTAATACATTTATTAGAGTAGCGGTGAGCTCCAGTCGGCAGATTAGGGGTTAATAATTGAAGTTAGGTGTTGGCGATGTTAGGGAGGGCAGATTAGGGGTTAATACTATTTATTATAGGGTTAGTGATGCGGATTAGGGGTTAATAACTTTATTATAGTAGCGCTCAGGTCCGCTCGGCAGATTAGGGGTTAATAAGTGTAGGCAGGTGGAGGCGACGTTGAGGGGGCAGATTAGGGGTTAATAAATATAATATAGGGGTCGGCGGTGTTAGGGGCAGCAGATTAGGGGTACATAAGGATAACGTAGGTGGCGGCGCTTTGCGGTCGGCAGATTAGGGGTTAATAAGTGTAGGCAGATGGAGGCGACGTTGAGGGGGGCAGATTAGGGGTTAATAAATATAATACAGGGGTCGGCGGTGTTAGGGGGAGCAGATTAGGGGTACATAAGGATAACGTAGGTGGCGGTCGGCAGATTAGGGGTTAAAAAATTTATTAGAGTGTCGGCGATGTGGGGGGACCTCGGTTTAGGGGTACATAGGTAGTTTATGGGTGTTAGTGTACTTTAGAGTACAGTAGTTAAGAGATTTAGAAACCGGCGTTAGCCCAGAAAGCTCTTAACTACTGACTTTTTTCCTGCGGCTGGAGTTTTGTCGTTAGATGTCTAACGCTCACTTCAGAAACGACTCTAAATACCGGAGTTAGAAAAATCCCATTGAAAAGATAGGATACGCAATTGACGTAAGGGGATCTGCGGTATGGAAAAGTCGCGGCTGAAAAGTGAGCGTTAGACCCTATTTTGAGTGACTCCAAATACCGGCGGTAGCCTAAAACTAGCGTTAGGAGCCTCTAACGCTGGTTTTCACGGCTAACGCCAAACTCCAAATCTAGGTCTATGTTTTTTTAAGAAAGGAAGAAAGTACTCAAAAGCAGCAATTAGTTGGCGACGTTCAGATTGTAACTAATACTTCTACAGAAGGTTACATGACAAAAGTAGATACAGAGGAAAAGGTTTTAACTGAGTCCATCCCACAAAATGTAATGTGTGAACCTTCAACTAGCCATGTTGATGAGATACAGAAAGGTGAAATTGAAATAATAACTTGTGCCAACTTAACTAGCCTAATCATAGGAAAAAAGAAAGATACAGTTGAAAATGTTACAGAACATATTTCTTTTAAAGATATTTTTTTATGGCCAGGTCCATCATCAATAAGCAGACAAGTAAGAGATCACATTGTTATAGAAGGACCACAACCACAACTGAATACTTCCTGTTTAATATATTTGTTTAATATCGATATAAGGTTGGCGATCCATCATCCGGTGGCTGAAGAGGTCCAGAAGAGGCTCCAAAGTCTTCATCCTATCTGGGAAGAAGAGGCGATCCGGACCGGCAACCATCTTGATCCAAGCGGCATCTTCTATCTTCATCCGATGACGACCGGCTCCATCCTGAAGACCTCCACCTCGGACCCATCTTCTTCCGGCGACGTCCAACTGAAGAATGACGGTTCCTTTAAGGGACGTCATCCAAGATGGCGTCCCTCGAATTCCGATTGGCTGATAGGATTCTATCAGCCAATCGGAATTAAGGTAGGAATATTCTGATTGGCTGATGGAATCAGCCAATCAGAATCAAGTTCAATCCGATTGGCTGATCGGAACAGGGGGGTTTGGGTTAGATTAGGGGTATGTGGGTGGTGGGTTGTAATGTTGGGGGGGGGTATTGTATGTTTTTTTTTTACAGGCAAAAGAGCTGAACTTCTTGGGGCATGCCCCGCAAAGGGCCCTGTTCAGGGCTGGTAAGGTAAAAGAGCTTTTAACTTTAGTAATTTAGAATAGTGTAGGGCATTTTTTATTTTGGGGGGCTTTGTTGTTTTATTAGGGGGCTTAGAGTAGGTGTAATTAGTTTAAAATTGTTGTAATATTTTTCTTATGTTTGTAAATATTTTTTTATTTTTTGTAACTTAGTTCTTTTTTATTTTTTGTACTTTAGCTAGTTTATTTAATTGTATTTATTTGTAGGAATTGTATTTAATTAATTTATTGATAGTGTAGTGTTAGGTTAATTGTAGGTAATTGTAGGTAGTTTATTTAATTAATTTATTGATAGTGTAGTGTTAGGTTTAATTGTAACTTAGGTTAGTATTTATTTTACTGGTAATTTTGTAATTATTTTAACTATTTTAGCTATTAAATAGTTCTTAACTATTTAATAGCTATTGTACCTGGTTAAAATAAATACAAAGTTACCTGTAAAATAAATATAAATCCTAAAATAGCTATAATATAATTATAATTTATATTGTAGCTATATTAGGATTTATTTTACAGGTAAGTATTTATCTTTAAATAGGAATAATTTATTTAATAAGAGTTAATTAATTTCGTTAGATGTAAATGATATTTAACTTAGGGGGGTGTTAGTGTTAGGGTTAGACTTAGCTTTAGGGGTTAATACATTTATTAGAGTAGCGGTGAGCTCCAGTCGGCAGATTAGGGGTTAATAATTGAAGTTAGGTGTCGGCGATGTTAGGGAGGGCAGATTAGGGGTTAATACTATTTATTATAGGGTTAGTGATGCGGATTAGGGGTTAATAACTTTATTATAGTAGCGCTCAGGTCCGCTCGGCAGATTAGGGGTTAATAAGTGTAGGCAGGTGGAGGCGACGTTGAGGGGGCAGATTAGGGGTTAATAAATATAATATAGGGGTCGGCGGTGTTAGGGGCAGCAGATTAGGGGTACATAAGGATAACGTAGGTGGCGGCGCTTTGCGGTCGGCAGATTAGGGGTTAATAAGTGTAGGCAGATGGAGGCGACGTTGAGGGGGGCAGATTAGGGGTTAATAAATATAATACAGGGGTCGGCGGTGTTAGGGGGAACAGATTAGGGGTACATAAGGATAACGTAAGTGGCGGTCGGCAGATTAGGGGTTAAAAAAATTTATTCGAGTGTCGGCGATGTGGGGGGACCTCGGTTTAGGGGTACATAGGTAGTTTATGGGTGTTAGTGTACTTTAGAGTACAGTAGTTAAGAGCTTTAGAAACCGGCGTTAGCCCAGAAAGCTCTTAACTACTGACTTTTTTCCTGCGGCTGGAGTTTTGTCGTTAGATGTCTAACGCTCACTTCAGAAACGACTCTAAATACCGGAGTTAGAAAAATCCCATTGAAAAGATAGGATACGCAATTGACGTAAGGGGATCTGCGGTATGGAAAAGTCGCGGCTGAAAAGTGAGCGTTAGACCCTATTTTGAGTGACTCCAAATACCGGCGGTAGCCTAAAACCAGCGTTAGGAGCCTCTAACGCTGGTTTTCACGGCTAACGCCAAACTCCAAATCTAGGTCTATGTTTTTTTAAGAAAGGAAGAAAGTACTCAAAAGCAGCAATTAGTTGGCGACGTTCAGATTGTAACTAATACTTCTACAGAAGGTTACATGACAAAAGTAGATACAGAGGAAAAGGTTTTAACTGAGTCCATCCCACAAAATGTAATGTGTGAACCTTCAACTAGCCATGTTGATGAGATACAGAAAGGTGAAATTGAAATAATAACTTGTGCCAACTTAACTAGCCTAATCATAGGAAAAAACAAAGATACAGTTGAAAATGTTACAGAACATATTTCTTTTAAAGATATTTTTTTATGGCCAGGTCCATCATCAATAAGCAGACAAGTAAGAGATCACATTGTTATAGAAGGACCACAACCGTCACCATCATCAAATTAAAACTATCCAAAAGATTTAAAAAAAGGCACTTTTCAAATTCGTATTTGTTCCGTATACTACCAAATAAGAAGAGAACAACCAGACGGTGGCTACAATATTCAGTTGTCTCAGATAAAGTATATTGTTTTTGCTGTAAGCTGTTTGACCCAAAGCCAAAATCTATGCTTGGGAAATATGGCATTAATAACTGGCAGCATATAGGTGATTATCTGAACAAACA
Organism: Bombina bombina; assembly: GCF_027579735.1. NCBI lineage: Eukaryota > Metazoa > Chordata > Amphibia > Anura > Bombinatoridae > Bombina > Bombina bombina. Next base: position 850,321,835 of record NC_069502.1, on the reverse strand, counting down.
TGAAGGCTCTCTTGAACATTTTCAAGCAAGCAAAATGTGGCTTAATACAGAAAAATGCCTTTTGGGAAATAAAGGCATTGACAAAGAATTACAGGAACAGAAAAAAACAAAAACCAGTCGTTGCTGAGCTGTATTAGAAAGAATAATGTCAGTTTCCGAGGAACATCTAACAAATTGTTCTGTCCAAATAATGGAAACTTCTTGGGCCTAATAGAATTATTAGGAAAATTTGACTCAGTAATGATAGATCACTTACGGCGAGTGACATCTAAAGATATCCATACTCATTACTGTGGAAATCTTATTCAGAGTGAGTTAATAACTTTAATGGCATCTTAAGTGAAAAAAAAACATTTTGCAAAAGGCTAAAGAGGCAAAAAAAAATTCAGTTATGCTAGATTGTACACCTGATGTTAGCCATAATGAGCAATTATCGTATACCATCAGATTTGTTGATATCACAGCAGAAACCATTGCAATAAAAGAGCACTTTTTTGGTTACCGCATAGCAAATGAAACATCTGGCGAAGCACTTTCAGACCTTCTTTTTTGTGAAATGTCAGATTGTGGTCTGATATGAAGAACTGCTGGAGTCAGGGCTACGATAATGGAGCAAACATGATAGGCATAAACAAAGGTGTCCAAAAAAGAGTTTTGGAGAAGTACCCCAGAGCATTTTTTTAATCCGTGCGGGTGTCATAGCTTGAATTTAATGATAGGTGATGCTTCTAAATCATCTGTAAAATCAGTGTCCCTCTTTGGAATACTTCAGAGACTATACAATGTTTTTGCTGCATCTACAAAACAATGGTGTATTCTATCTGATCATGTACAAAATCTTTCACTGATTAAAGTCTGTGAAACAAGATGGGAATGCAGAATTGAAAGTCTTAAAGCTGTACGGTATCAATTTGAAGAAATGAATAATGCTCATATGAGCCTAGAAGAAGACATCAGTGACCCAGTAATCACATCAGAGGCAAAGTCACTTAATTTGCATTTGGAGGATTTCAGCTTCATTTTAACTCTTGTTATATGGTATGACCTTCTATTCCAAGTGAACATCGTAAGCAAGTCCTATGCAGTCAAGACAATTTTATTTGGCACTCAGCAATGATAATTTTTAGGAAATGCATTAATTTTGTTCAAAACTATAGAGATTCTGGCTACAAATCTGCCAAAGTGACTGCTAAGGAAATCGCTTTAGGTTTGGGTATTGAAACCACTTTCAAAGCAGAAAAGAGGCAGAAGATGAAAAAAAGAATGTTTGCATATGAGAGCAGAGATGAAACTCCTGCAGATGAAGAACAACATTTTAAGTCTACAGTATACTACCCTCTAATTGACAACATGACTTCTTCTCTTCAACGTTGTGTCAATCAATTATAAGTACACAATGAAAGATGGGGCTTTCTATATAACATAATGGCATTACCAGAGAAAGATAAACTGCTGTGTGTGTGCAAAGATACACAATGAAAGATGGGGCTTTCTATATAACCTAATGGCATTACCAGAGAAAGATAAACTGCTAAGTGTATGCAAAGATCTGGAGCATATCTTGGCTAATAAAAATCAATCAGCACCTGAATGTGATATAGATGGCTTTCATTTGTTTGAAGAACTGACACAGATTATACCTACTATTCTGAAGGAATCTGTCACACCACTTGAAGTCTTACAACACATACAATCTACAAATACTAAATGCTTGTTTCCTAATATTTGGGTTACCATGAGGATCTTACTCACCATTCCAATCACTGTGGCTACTGTGAAAGAAACTTCAGCAAACTAAAACTGATTAAAACCTATTTACAGTCATCAATAGCAGAAGAAAGAATTTCAGCTCTCGCTCTATTGTCTAAAGAGAGTAAACTGTCAGAGCAAATTGATTACACTACTGCAATAACCAATTTGCAGCTGCTAAATCAAGAAAAGTAGCCTTTGTTTAGACCTTCATTTCTTTTAGTTGTCTCTTCATTGAAGTTTGACTTGGCCTTATTGTCCATGTTCATACTATAGGAAAAGCTGTTCCTGAACCCTATTTTCATGTTGTTTCTTTAATAAAAGAAAAGTTATCAGGGGGTTTTGCCTCGGGGGGATGCCAGTGACATCTGGGTCTGTTGGTGAATGCCTCAGTGGATATAGCATAGTTGGCGATTCCTAATCTCTGTTATGCTGGTAAAAAAGGCCTTTGTTGGGCACCATACTTAACCTCCACTTTCCTCTACATACCTGGGGAGTAGGAGAGGGATAAAGTTTAACATTTAAGATGCTGTTATAGCAGCACCTATATCAGTATATATAGGTAGTTTTATATAGTATTTTTATTAACTATAACTATTAACTATTTCTGCTCTGTCAGAGAGTAGACCTATGTTTATGTCACCTTACTCAGTGGTAATTACTTAGCATAATGTGTCTTTAAGACCTTAAAATTACTTATTATGCACATATCAATAATTGTATAATGTCCCAGAATAAAGAGCAAGAATAGTATAAACCCAGTAAGGGCTCTTATGTTTCCTGCTATAATATGATCGTAAACAAATATATTGTATAGTATGCTCCTATAGCAACATCTGAATGCTTCCTGTTTAATATATTTGTTTAATATCGATATAAGGTTATACTCTGATAATTTATATATCGTCAGAAATCAAATCCTGATATGCACTGTTTTATATATATCATCATAGGTCTTGGCATAAGGAAGCGCATAATCAGTGGGCTAATATTTTAAGATTTTCTCTTAATTATAGCCTTTATTGGTTTACTTTGCAGAAACCACACACTTTACCTACCATATATATATATATATATATATATATTAGACCTGAAAGTAACCTCTTTTGGACATACCATCTTTTTTTCTGGACTGTTCCAGGTTGAAAATCAAGAGGCTCGCCTGTATTATATTATAATATGATGTGTAAGTTTGCTTATGATGACATTTGCTGTTTGCTGTTGCTTTTTTTTAAATTGTATTTCAAATGTGACATTATTGCTTTATTGTAAAAATTGTTATTCTGCCTTTTTAAGGTCCAAGAGTGGCCTTAGCCTTGCTAGTTAGTTTACCTCCATTAACCTACTATAAACAGGTCCAAGAGTCGCCTCTTGATTTCATAGGAGGTCTATACAAAAAGGAGGTTTCAGCCTAACATTTAGTTGACTTATTTGTAATTGTAGTAATGTTGCTATTATTTTATTTGGAGAAGTATTTCTGACTTTATTTCTTTTGTGGCATGGTAAATGCTATTTGTATTGTATTCCTAAAAAGTTCAATAAAGTAATTATAAAATAAAATTAAAAAAAAATCTGTTGTATTTATTTTTCATGTACACTTTACAGATTAAAATTAAAAATAAATAGCAGTGAGACAAGGAAGGTAGAGGGGAAAAGGTTGCACTTTAGAAATTTCGCCCTGGGAGCCAAAATCTCTAGAAATGGCCCTGGTTATAATGGTTCACTGAAGTTCTTTGTTGTCATCTTTTGACATCTTGTCCTTGCTCTTGCTTTATCAATCACCTCTCTTTCAACCACTTAGTTTTTTTTCAGGACCCTCGAAGGAATGAAAAGAGATTAAAACCAGGTATATATTTACTTCACACTACAACACTCCATCTGCGGTAGAAACCACATTCACAGTTATTAACTTCAAGTTGGGATGTGCCTCTATCATTGCATCATCCCACTTGCCCCCTTACTTGAACTTATTTTGCTTGCCTATTTTGGCCTAATGCCCCATTTTACATCTCCATTGTGATACATTTTATACTTATTTAATTTGTCCAACTCCACCATCATAGCTTCATGGTAAGATCAGTCCCGATGACACCTGAAAAACAACAATCTATAATATGTGTTATTGGGGACAGCTGGAAGGAAAGATGAGAAGCCTTCTATCTTCATTGTTTTTCTTCCTGCAAGATAAGACTTCAGACAGTTTACATGGAAATTTTCTTGCATGTGGCCTCCCAAAAGTAATCACAATGGAGATATCTGTTATTTGTTTTTTAGAAGGAAAATGCCTCAATTAACTATGCATTCTAAATATTGGCATATTTAAAACTTGATGATAAAAAAACTTAAAATTATTAATTGAACTTAAAACTAAAGTACACATCACATGATACAAATGCACTGCAAACAAATATGGTTATAAACTAAAATGAATGAATTAATTTGAGCACTCAAGCTCTGTCAACTGTTTCTTTAGAAACCCAATTTCATCTCTCATTCTCCTGTTTTGTTGTTTGACTTCCCAATAACTTAAGTTGGCCTTATTGCTTTTCTCATTTGGCCTCAGCCTCCGCTTTTTATACTTATTTTCTCCTCTGTTAATATCGCCATTTAAATTTCTGTCTCTCCAGTTTCCTGTATTTGATCCTCTACTATTCTGATATCCCCAAACATTTCTCCTGTTGCCCCTCTCTAAATCCTGCCTGTGAATATTCAGATTGTTCTCCATTGACTGTTTCACTGCTGAAATTGCCTTAATGGTGTATGGGTGATAATTCCACCACTTCTCAGCTCTAGTGAGCACCATTTCTAAATTTGTGGAGTTTGGATCATACATCTTTACAAACTCCTGACACTTTCTAGGGAGAGCTTCAAGTACCCTCTGTATGTGAGCTGGTGACCCCCAGACCATTTGGGTCTGTGGCTGGCGCAGCACACAACAGAATAAAACTCTTTTCTTTTGCATGATGTACCGAGTCCACGGATTCATCCTAACTTCTGGGATATTGTCCTTCCTGACAGGAAGTAGCAAAGAGAGCACCACAGCAGATCTGTCTATATAGCTCCCCCCTTAACTCCACCCCCCAGTCATTCTCTTTGCTGGCTCTAAGCAGGAAGAGTAAAGAGAAGAGGTGTTAAACTGTTTTTATTTCATCTTCAATCAAGAGTTTGTTATTTTTAAATGGTACCGGTGTTGTACTATTTGCTCTCAGGCAGGACATAGATGAAGATTTCTTCCTGGAGGATGATGATCTTAGCATTTGTAACTAAGGTCCACTGCTGTTCCCACATGAGCTGAGGAGTACAGGAAAACTTCAGTGTGAGGAACGGTTCTTGCTATATAGCAATGAGGTATGTTCAGTCATTTTTTCTGCAGAGACTGTGTCAACTCAGAAAGGCTGACAGTATCCCCATAAGGGGAAGGGTAAGCAGTAATCCTAGTATGAAAGAGGCTTTACTAGCTTGCATAAAGGGCTAAAAAAAATTTGGGCACTCAGTTTGTTTATGTAAAATTGGTACAAACATTTGTGTGTTCTGGGAGTAACGTTTATGTTTATGGGACGTTTGCTTGAGGGGTCATTTGGCTTATTTTGGGTTTGTTATAACCCACATGGTTTTCAAACTAGGTTTGTTAGATTTGAGTAGGCCCCAGTAACATCGAGTGAGGTGGGCGGGGCCTATTTTCGCGCCTCAGTTGCGCATTTACTTATACAGACAAGCAGCAAGCAACTTCTCCTGAGGTCCTGATGATCTTCCGAGGGCCTATTCGAAGCTTTAACCCCATATTATCATTCCTAAGGGCAGGTAGTGCCACAGCAGAGCTGTGGCAAGGTGCTTATAGGAGTGTTTAACCAGTTTTAGACATTTTTCAATCCGGTTTTTTCATTTGGGGGTTTATTGTTTATTAACTTGTGGTGCAATCCTTCTAAAGCTTAGTGGGTACACTGTTAAAATTTCAGGTTTTGCAGTTTTTTGTATGCTTTTTTTCTCTTAAAGGCACAGTACCATTAGAAAAACTTTAAATAATGTGTTTTCCAAGCTTGCTTGCTTTATTACTATTCTGTTAAACATGTCTGACACTGAGGAAACTCATTGTTCAATTTGTTTAGAAGCCATTGTGGAACCCCCTCTTAGAATGTGTCCCACTTGTACTGATATGTCTATAAATTGCAAACAGCATATTTTGACTTATAAAAGTTTGGCATTAGATGATTCTCAGACAGAAGGAAATCAGGTTTTGCCATCTAGTTCTCCCCAAGTGTCTCAACCAGTAACGCCTGCACAAGCGACGCCAAGTACTTCTAGTGCGTCTAATTCTTTCACCTTGCAAGATATGGCTTCAGTTATGAATATTACCCTCACAGAGGTTTTATCTAAGCTGCCTGGTTTGCAAGGGAAGCGCAGTAGCTCTGGGTTAAGAATAAATGCTGAGCCTTCTGACGCTTTAGTAGCCGTATCCGATATTCCCTCACAATGTTCTGAAGTAGGGATGAGGGATTTGATGTCTGAGGGAGAGATTTCTGATTCAGGAAAGACGTTCCCTCAGACAGATTCAGATATGACGGCATTTAAATTTAAGCTAGAGCACCTCCGCTTATTGCTCAGGGAGGTTTTAGCTACTCTGGATGATTGTGACCCTGTTGTAGTTCCAGAGAAATTGTGTAAAATGGACAAATATTTAGAGGTTCCTGTTTACACTGATGTGTTTCCGGTCCCTATGAGGATTTCGGACATTGTTACTAAGGAGTGGGATAAACCAGGTATTCCGTTCTCTCCCCCTCCTGTTTTTAATAAAATGTTTCCCATTTCTGACACCATAAAGGACTCATGGCTGACGGTCCCTAAGGTGGAGGGAGCTATTTATACCCTGGCTAAGCGTACAACTATACCTATTGAAGACAGTTGTGCTTTCATTGATCCTATGGATAAAAAATTAGAGCCCTAAAGAAAATTTTTGTTCATCAAGGTTTTCTTCTTCAACCTATAGCGTGCATTGTTCCTGTAACCACTGCAGCTGCCTTTTGGTTTGAGGCTCTAGAAGAGGCTCTTCAGATGGAGACCCCACTAGATGATATTTTGGACAGAATTAAGGCTCTTAAGTTGGCTAATTCTTTTATTACATACGCCGCTTTTCATCTTGCATAAATTAGCGGCTAAGAATTCAGGTTTTGCCATTTTAGCGCGTAGAGCGTTATGGCTTAAGTCCTGGTCAGCTGATGTGTCATCTAAATCTAAGCTTTTGTCGATCCCTTTCAAAGGTAAGACCCTATTCGGGCCTGCATTGAAAGAGATCATTTCAGACATTACTGGAGGCAAGGGTCATACCTCCCTCAGGATAAGTCAAATAAGACTATGAACAAACAAAATAATTTTCGTTCCTTTCGAAACTTCAAGAGTGGTCCCTCTACCTCTTCCCCTGCTGCAAAGCAAGAGGGGAACTTTGCTCAATCCAAGCCAACCTGGAGACCTAATCAGGCTTGGAACAAGGGTAAATAGGCCAAAAAGCTTGCTGCTGCCACTAAGTCAGCATGAAGGGGTAGCCCCCAATCCGGGACCGGATCTAGTAGGGGGCAGACTCTCTCTCTTTGCTCAGGCCTGGGCAAGAGACGTTCAGGACACGTGTATTTCTCCATGTTTTTGTTTCAAACTTGATAATGCGTAATACAGTGTTTTCTTTGTAAACAATAATGTTCTGACTGTCCCTTTAAGCTGTGTTATTGGCATTCAAACAGTAATATGCCATCATGTATAATTGTAATGGTCATTTTGTTTGAGATTAGGGAAACAGTTTTGACATCACATCACAGAAACCAATCAATATCATGAACAAGTATAGGTATGTGATGATGTGGTACACACTTATAACCCACACTCTTCAAACAATCTGCCTCCATGGACCCGGTCCATAGAAGCAGATTATATACAGAGTGTGGTCCACAAGTGTATGAAAACCACATTATCACTTACCTACCCATTACACATTAAATAAATACTAAACAAAAATATATCTCAAAAAATACTTACTTCCTCTTCCTTCCCCTCTTCCCACGAGACTGAGGCTCCCGGAAGAAATTAAACATATCTTCTAGAATATGCACAATCCGGTTTTGTCCTTGTTCAACTCCTCTAAGGACCTGTATAATTTCTCTTTGTCCTTTTCGAATGGCACAAAGATCTTCTGTCATCTCACTTCGAGTTTGAATATTTTCCCTCTGGGAGGCACGTATCTGCTCTATGAAATCTAGCAACACCTGCACCTCGGCTATCTCCTCCTGCTGGTGCACGGCGGCCTGCTGGTGCTTGAGGGGCTTCTTCTGCTTCAGGGGCCTCCTCTTCTGCTTGAGGGGGGGGGGCTCTTCTTCTTGTGCAGGGGGGGGCCTCTTCTTCTTGTGCAGGGGGGGCCTCCGAGGTGGCGATTCATCCCCACCACTCTCAAACCTGAGCAAACGAGGAGCCTGTAGTTGCTGTGCTGCCTCCTCCCCAGACTCTGTATATTTCAAAAAGAAAGAAATGTATACATTAGCATATTTCCAAATAAAGCTGTAAATGCACACACACATGAATAAATACACACACAGTCACATACATACACACACACATGAATAAATACACAGTCATATACATACACACACACACACACACAAATAAATACACTCACAGTTACATACATACATACATACATACACACACACATAAACACCAATGGGTAAAACAGAAACACTAACCCCTATAATCAGAGACACTAGTGAAGCATCACGTCACACTCACATGATATCAGTGCAGGCAGTGGAAGGTCAACGTTATTCTTTTTTTTTAAGCTAGACCCCCACCTTCGGGGGCCCGGTCGCAGTTGTGAATTCTGCACCCCCTATAGTTCCGCTCCTGGACATCACACTGACATCACACAATTACATATATTTTATCACTCCTCTATATTGCACACTGACATCAAAGTTATATATTGTTCACCTCTTCTCTATATTGCACACTGACATCACAGTTATATATTGTTCATCACTCCTCTATATTGTACACTGACATCACACAGTTACATACTCTGCATCACTCCTCTTTATTGCACACTTACATCACACAGTTACATATCGTTCATCACTCCCATATATTGCACACTGACATCACACAGTTACATATTGTTCATCACTACTCTATATTGCACACTGACATCACATAGTAACATATTGTTCATCACTCCTCTATATTGCACACTGACATCACACAGTTACATATTGTTCATAACTCCTCTATACTGCACACTGACATCACACAGTTACATATTGTTCATCACTCCCATATATTGCACACTGATATCACACAGTTACATATTGTTCACCACTCCTCTATATTGCACACTATCGCACAGTTGCAAATTGTTCATCACTCCTCTATAATGCACACTGACATCACACAGATATTGTTCATCACTCCTCTATAATGCACACTGACATCACAGATATTGTTCATCACTCCTCTATAATGCACACTGACATCACACAGTTATATATTGTTCATCTCTTCTCTATATTGTACATTGACATCACAGTTATATATTGTTCATCACTCCTCTATATTGTACACTGACATCACACAGTTACATATTGTTCATCACGCCTCTATACTGCACACTGACATCACACAGTTACATATTGTTCATCACTCCTCTTTATTGCACACTGACATCGCACAGTTATATATTGTTCATCACTCCCATATACTGCACACTGACCTCACACAGTTACATATTGTTCATCACTCCTCTATAATGCACACTGACATCACACAGTTATATATTGTTCATCTCTTCTCTATATTGTACATTGACATCACAGTTACATATTGTTCATCACTCCTCTATATTGCACACTGACATCACACAGTTACATACTCTGCATCACTCCTCTGTATTGTACACTGATATCACACAGTTACATATTGTTCATCACTCCCATATATTGCACACTGACATCACACAGTTACATATTGTTCATCACTCCTCTAAACTGCACACTGACATCACACAGTTACATATTGTTCATCACTCCCATATATTGCACACTGACATCACACAGTTACATATTGTTCATCACTCACATATATTGCAGACTGACATCACACAGTTACATATTGTTCATCACTCCTCTACATTGCACATTGACATCACACAGTTACATGTTGTTCATTAGTGATGTCGCGAACCTAAAAACCGTCGAACCGCCATTGACTTCAATAGGCAGGAGAACTTTAAAACCCACAGGGACTCTTTCTGGCCACAATAGTGATGGAAAAGTTGTTTCAAGGGGACTAACACCTGGACTGTGGCATGCCGGAGGGGGATCCATGGCAAAACTCCCACGGAAAATTACATAGTTGATGCAGATTCTGGTTTTAAGCCATAAAGGGCCTAAATCACCTAACATTCCTAAATTGTTTGGAATAACGTGCTTTAAAACATCAGGTATGATGTTGTATCGATCAGGTAGTGTAAGGGTTACGCCCGCTTGACAGTGACAGACCAAACTCCCCGTGTAACGCACCGCAAACAACCGCAAACAGTCCATTTGCACAACCACGAGATAGATAGATACATAGATTAAATAGATCAATAAATGCAATATACATATGATAGATACAAATTGCATAGCTCAATAGATGCAATATACATTTGATAGATACGAATTACATAGATCAATAGATGCAATATACATTTGATAGATACGAATTACATAGATCAATAGATGCAATATACATTTGATAGATACGAATTACATAGATCAATAGATGCAATATACATTTGATAGATACGAATTACATAGATCAATAGATGCAATATACATTTGATAGATACGAATTACATAGATCAATAGATGCAATATACATTTGATAGATACGAATTACATAGATCAATAGATGCAATATACATTTGATAGATACGAATTACATAGATCAATAGATGCAATATACATTTGATAGATACGAATTACATAGATCAATAGATGCAATATACATTTGATAGATACGAATTACATAGATCAAAAGATGCAATATACATTTGATAGATACGAATTACATAGATCAATAGATGCAATATACATTTGATAGATACGAATTACATAGATCAATAGATGCAATATACATTTGATAGATACGAATTACATAGATCAATAGATGCAATATACATTTGATAGATACGAATTGCATAGATCAATAGATGCAATATTCATTTGATAGATACGATTGATAGTTAGATAGATTTGATAGATAAATAGATAATTTGATAGATATATAATTTCCCAGACAGAGAATTACAAAGACGTGCATTCTGAGACCCATGGTAAGGTTACTTCCTTTTGCACAATCGAGTACAGGTTGGGGTCCGGGATTGCCTTTTGTGCAAAGAAATTGTGGCCGGGTACGAATTACATAGATCAAAAGATGTTATATACATTTGATAGATACGAATTACATAGATCAATAGATGCAATATACATTTGATAGATACAAATTACATAGATCAATAGATGCAATATACATTTGATAGATACGAATTACATAGATCAAAAGATGCAATATACATTTGATAGATACCAATTACATAGATCAAAAGATGCAATATACATTTGATAGATACGAATTACATGGATCAAAAGATGCAATATACATTTGATAGATACGAATAATATAGATCAAAAAATGCAATATACATTTGATAGATACGAATTACATAGATCAATAGATGCAATATACATTTGATAGATACCAATTACATAGATCAAAAGATGCAATATACATTTGATAGATACAAATTACATAGATCAAAAGATGCAATTTACATTTGATAATTACGAATTACATAGATCAAAAGATGCAATTTACATTTGATAGATACGAATTACATGGATCAAAAGATGCAATATACATTTGATAGATACAAATTACATAGATCAATAGATGCAATATACATTTGATAGATACGAATTACATAGATCAAAAGATGCAATATACATTTGATAGATACGAATTACACAGATCAAAAGATGCAATATACATTTGATAGATACGAATTCCATAGATCAATAGATGCAATATACATTTGATAGATACGAATTGCATAGATCAATAGATGCAATATACATTTGATAGATACGATTGATAGTTAGATAGATTTGATAGATAAATAAATAATTTGATAGATATATAATTTCCCAGACAGAGAATTACAAAGATGTGGGGTGGGACCCATGGTATGGTTACTTCCTTTTGCACAATCGAGTACAGGTTGGGGTCCGGGATTGCCTTTTGTGCAAAGAAATTGTGGCCGGGTACGAATTACATAGATAAAAAGATGCAATATACATTTGATAGATACGAATTACATAGATCAATAGATGCAATATACAGGGAGTGCAGAATTATTAGGCAAATGAGTATTTAGACCACATCATCCTCTTTATGCATGTTGTCTTATTCCAAGCTGTATAGGCTCGAATGCCTACTACCAATTAAGCATATTAGGTGATGTGCATCTCTGTAATGAGAAGGGGTGTGGTCTTATGACATCAACACCCTATATCAGGTGTGCATAATTATTAGGCAACTTCCTTTCCTTTGGCAAAATGGGTCAAAAGAAGGACTTGACAGGCTCAGAAAAGTCTAAAATAGTGAGATATCTTGCAGAGGGATGCAGCACTCTTAAAATTGCAAAGCTTCTGAAGCGTGATCATCGAACAATCAAGCGTTTCATTCAAAATAGTCAACAGGGTCGCAAGAAGCGTGTAGAAAAACCAAGGCGCAAAATAACTGCCCATGAACTGAGAAAAGTCAAGCGTGCAGCTGCCAAGATGCCACTTGCCACCAGTTTGGCCATATTTCAGAGCTGCAACATCACTGGAGTGCCCAAAAGCACAAGGTGTGCAATACTCAGAGACATGGCCAAGGTAAGAAAGGCTGAAAGACGACCACCACTGAACAAGACACACAAGCTGAAACGTCAAGACTGGGCCAAGAAATATCTCAAGACTGATTTTTCTAAGGTTTTATGGACTGATGAAATGAGAGTGAGTCTTGATGGGCCAGATGGATGGGCCCGTGGCTGGATTGGTAAAGGGCAGAGAGCTCCAGACCGACTCAGACGCCAGCAAGGTGGAGGTGGAGTACTGGTTTGGGCTGGTATCATCAAAGATGAGCTTGTGGGGCCTTTTCGGGTTGAGGATGGAGTCAAGCTCAACTCCCAGTCCTACTGCCAGTTTCTGGAAGACACCTTCTTCAAGCAGTGGTACAGGAAGAAGTCTGCATCCTTCAAGAAAAACATGATTTTCATGCAGGACAATGCTCCATCACACGCGTCCAAGAACTCCACAGCGTGGCTGGCAAGAAAGGGTATAAAAGAAGAAAATCTAATGACATGGCCTCCTTGTTCACCTGATCTGAACCCCATTGAGAACCTGTGGTCCATCATCAAATGTGAGATTTACAAGGAGGGAAAACAGTACACCTCTCTGAACAGTGTCTGGGAGGCTGTGGTTGCTGCTGCACGCAATGTTGATGGTGAACAGATCAAAACACTGACAGAATCCATGGATGGCAGGCTTTTGAGTGTCCTTGCAAAGAAAGGTGGCTATATTGGTCACTGATTTGTTTTTGTTTTGTTTTTGAATGTCAGAAATGTATATTTGTGAATGTTGAGATGTTATATTGGTTTCACTGGTAAAAATAAATAATTGAAATGAGTATATATTTGTTTTTTGTTATGTTGCCTAATAATTATGCACAGTAATAGTCACCTGCACACACAGATATCCCCCTAACATAGCTAAAACTAAAAACAAACTAAAAACTACTTCCAAAAATATTCAGCTTTGATATTAATGAGTTTTTTGGGTTCATTGAGAATATGGTTGTTGTTCAATAATAAAATTAATCCTCAAAAATACAACTTGCCTAATAATTCTGCACTCCCTGTACATTTGATAGATACACATTACATAGATCAAAAGATGCAATATACATTTGATAGATATGAATGACATAGATCAATAGATGCAATATACATTTTTTTAGATACGAATTACATAGATCAATAGATGCAATATACATTTGATAGATACGATTTTAAGGAGTGTGTGTCACCATAAGCTTACTGGTGTGTTTGTAAAATCTAGTCCTGAGTGAAATAAAGCAATAGTAGTAGTTCCTTCTGGAACAGGTAGTCCTGTCTGATTCTTTCAGGTATACCAGTTGCAGAGGTTCTGACCCTGCATTATGGCTGCACCTCTCCCTGCAAGAGAGATCTGTTACAGAGTCTGTGGGCCTGTATGCAAAGAGCTGGCCTGCCTGAAAGGAGCAGCAAGGCAGAGGGATCTATTCCTGCCTATAAGAAACCAGATGGCACGCTACCTGCTGGAAGTGTGCAGTGAGGCAGAGGGATCTATTCCTGCCTAGAAGCAGACAGGCAGAGGGGACGCTACCTGCCTGGGAGCCCACTGAGACCAGCCCAGCTGGGGGAGATACAACCGCTGGCTTGATCCCGGTCTCAGCCACGATAGCCCTGGTCCCACTATTTGGAGGCAGAGGGATCTATTCCTGTCAAGAAGCAGCCTGGCAGGGGGATTTATTCCTGCCTAGAAGCAGACAGGCAGAGGGGACGATACCTGCCAAGAAAGAGCTGCAGGGCAGAGAGGACGCTACCTGATTGGGAGTCCACTGAGACCAGCCCAGCTTGGGGAGATACAGCCGCTGGCTTGACCCCGGTCTCAGCAACTATATCTCTGGTCCCACTATCCGGTGGCCACCCCTGGGTTTGGACAGAGGAAGGGAGACCCCCTAGTGGAGTACCGCTACATCTGGGAGATGCAAAAAGATGTTTGGACACCCAGTACAGGTCGTTCTCCTTCAGCCTTTTTATACGAGGCACGACAGGCACGACAGCATAAAAGACCCCATCTGCCATGACTTACTTTTGCACAATCGACAGTATGGCATCGATTTTAGGAACCCGGAGATTATTTTTAGGAACCGGGAGATGGAAAAAGATGCTTGGACACCCAGTACAGGTAGTTCCCCTTCAGCCTTTTTATACAAGGGTCCCCGACCCTCAACAGGCACGACAGCATGAAAGACCCCATATGCCATGACTTCCTTTTGCACAATCGAGTACAGGTATGGCATCAATTTTAGGAACCCGGAGATAATTTTTAGGAACCGGGAGATGGAAGAAGATGCTTGGACACCCAGTACAGGTCGTTCTCCTTCAGCCTTTTTATACGAGGGTCCCCGACCCTCAACAGGCACGACAGCATGAAAGACCCCATATGCCATGACTTCCTTTTGCACAATCGAGTACAGGTATGGCATCAATTTTAGGAACCCGGAGATAATTTTTAAGAACCGGGAGATGGAAAAAGATGCTTGGACACCCAGTACAGGTCGTTCTCCTTCAGCCTTTTTATACGAGGGTCCCCGACCCTCAACAAGCACGACAGCATGAAAGACCCCATATGCCATGACTTCCTTTTGCACAATCGAGTACAGGTATGGCATCGTTTTTAGGAACCCAGAGATAATTTTTCGGCTTGAACCCTAGTTGTTGGCGGATAAGTTACGCAAGTCATCCGGCATTCGAAGATAAAATACAGCAGCGTGTGTACCATTTGTAGCCCAAGGCAGCTCATCTCATCAGGCCTTTTTTACTCTAATGTATCGCAAAATGTCAGTCCCTTCGGGATCCATCCCTCATTCATTTTAATAAAAGTGAGATAATCAAGACTTTTTTGACCTAGGTGACTTCTCTTCTCAGTGACAATACCTCCTGCTGCACTGAAGGTCCTTTCTCACAGGACACTTGAAGCGGGGCAGGCCAGAAGTTTGATTGCAAATTGGGATAGCTCAGGCCACAGGTCAAGCCTGCACACCCAGTAGTCAAGGGGTCCATCGCTCCTCAGAGTGTCGATATCCGCAGTTAATGCTAGGTAGTCTACTACCTGTCGGTTGAGTCTTTCTCTGAGGCTGGATCCCGAAGGGCTGTGGCGATGCATAGGAGTTAAAAAGGTCCGCATGTCCTCCATCAACAACACGTCTGGAAAGCGTCCTTGCCGGCGTGGTCTTGGGAGGAGGAGGATTACTTTCATCTCTTCCCCTGTTAGATTCCCGTTGTGCTGTGAGATCACCCTTAAACGATGTGTAAAGCATACTTTTTAATTTATTTTTGAACTGCTCCATCCTTTCCGACTTGCGGGAATTCGGTAACATTTCAGTCACTTTATGCTTATACCGGGGGTCTAGTAGCGTGGACACACAGTACAGGTCGTTCTCCTTCAGCTTTTTTATACAAGGGTCCCTCAACAGGCACGACAGCATGAAAGACCCCATTTGCACAAGGTTGGATGCCGAGCTAATCATGTCCCGTTCCTCGTCCTCACTGATGTCACTGAAGGTATCTTCTTCCCCCCAGCCACGTACAACACCAAGGGTACCAGATAGGTGACAACAACGAGCACCCTGGGATGACTGTTGTGCTTGGTCTTCCTCCTCCTCCTCAAAGCCACATTCCTCCTCTGACTCCTCTTCCTCACAATCCTCTTCCTGCGTTGCCGCTGGTCCAGCAAGCAATGCTGATAAGGCTATTTCTGGTGGTGATGGACACCACAACTCTTCCTCTTCACGCTCATCTATGGCCTGATCCAGCACTCTTTGCAGGGCACGCTCCAGGAAGAAAACAAATGGTATGATGTCGCTGATGGTACCTTCGGTGCGACTGACTAGGTTTGTCACCTCCTCAAAAGGACGCATAAGCCTACAGGCATTGCGCATGAGCGTCCAGTAACGTGGCAAAAAAATCCCCAGCTCCCCAGAGGCTGTCCTAGCACCCCGGTCATACAAATACTCGTTAACAGCTTTTTCTTGTTGTAGCAGGCGGTCGAACATTAGGAGTGTTGAATTCTAACGTATCGGGCTGTCGCAAATCAAGCGCCTCACTGGCAGGTTGTTTCGCCGCTGGATATCTGACAAGTGCGCCATGGCCATGTAGGAACTCCTGAAATGGCCACACACCTTCCTGGCCTGCTTCAGGATGTCCTGTAAGCCTGGGTACTTATGCACAAAGCGTTTTACAATCAGATTACACACATGTGCCATGCACGGCACATGTGTCAACTTGCCCAATTTCATTGCTGCCACCAAATTACTTCCATTGTCAGAAACAACTTTGCCAATCTCCAGTTGGTGCAGAGTCAGCCACTGATCCACCTGTGCGTTCAGGGCGGACAGGAGTGCTGGTGCGGTGTGACTCTCGGCTTTCAGGCAAGTCAACCCCAAGACGGCATGACACTGCTGTAACCAGGATGTTGAATAGTACCTGGGGAGCTGGGGAGGTGCCGTTGATGTGGAGCAAAACGCAGCAGCAGAAGAGGACTCAGCCGAGGAATAGGTTATGGAAGAGGATGGAGTAGTAGGAGTAGAGGAGGTAGCAACAGGCCTGCCTGCAAGTCGTGGCGGTGTCACCAACTCCTCTGCAGAGCCACGCATTCCATGCTTGGCAGCCGTCAGCAGGTTTACCCAATGCGCAGTGTAGGTGATATACCTGCCCTAACCATGCTTTGCAGACCAGCTATCAGTGGTCAGATGGACCCTTGCCCCAACGCTGTGTGCCAGACATGCCATTACTTCCTTTCGCACAATCAAGTACAGGTTGGGGATTGCCTTTTGTGAAAAGAAATTTCGGCCGGGTACCTTCCACTGCGGTGTCCCAATAGATACAATTTTTTTGAACGCCTCAGACTCCACCAGCTTGTATGGTAAAAGCTGGCGGGCTAAGAGTTCAGACAAGCCAGCTGTCAGACGCCGGGCAAGGGGGTGACTTTGGGAAATTGGCTTCTTACACTCAAACATGTCCTTGACAGACACCTGACTGTGGGCAGATGACCAGGAACTGCTACGTAAGAGACACTGAGTGGCGGATGGTTGAGAGGGGGCAAGGAGGACAGCAGTGGTTGACGTGGCTGAAGATGCTGGACCAGGAGGAGGATGGCGGCTTTGAGTTTGTCTGCTGCTTCTACTCATGTGTTCATCCCATCGGCGTTTGTGATGTGAGACAATGTGCCTTCGCAAAGCAGTTGTACCTAGGTGGGTGTTGGACTTCCCACGACTCAGTTTCTTTTGGCACAGGTTGCAAATGGCATCGCTGTTGTCAGAGGCAGACACACAAAGCAAATGCCACACTGCTGAGCTCTTTGATGACTGCATTCTGATGGTGACAACAGCATGCGTTGATTGGTGTGCTGTCTGGCTGACCCCGGGTGCCGATGCATGCTGTCTGACTGTGCCACTATCTCCTTGCGACGACCTCCCCCTGCTTCCAACTCGTCTCCTTCTCCTCTCTGTCTCCCCATCTGAACTTTCCCCCTCTTCTTCTTCTCTTCTAGCGGGCACCCACGTGACATCCACGGATGCATCATCATCAACCGCTTCACTTGTATCTGACAAATCAACAAAGGAAGCAGCAGCGTTTACAACATCACCATCATCATCACACCGTACGTCCATGTCTGTAATGCTGCCTGACTGAGACATATCACTGTTATCTACATGCTCTGTCAATGATGGTTGCGCATCACTCATTTCTTCCAACTGATGTGTCAATAACTCCTCTGACAGATCAAGTGAAGCGGCTGTGGTGCTAGTGTTGGTGGTGGCGGCAGGCGGGCGAGTGCACTGGTCACTTGAGAGGTGCCCGAAGCTAAGCTGGAGGTGGATGGTGCGTCAAGGTTAGGAGCGGAAGCTGTAGAAGATTGGGTGTCCTGTGTTAGCCATTCAACTAGGTCCTCCTCAGAACTTTTCGCGTTCATGGCACGTGGCCTCTGAACACTGTGCATTATTGTAGGGTCAAAGGGAATCACAGCACCACGCCCACGACGGCACCTGCGGGGTGGCCTGCCTCTGCCTGTCATTTTTTTTTTTAAATGTACACTTACACTACTATTAAACAAAATATGAGTGGTGCCACTGGGCAAGTGGGCACAGTATACGCTGTGAGCCTGACACAAAAAAGCAGACTGATGTTTCACAATCCAAAAAGTTTATTTTTTTTAAATGTTCACTTACACTACTATTAAGCAAGATATGAGTGGTGGCACTGGGCAAGTGGGCACAGTATACGCTGTGAGTCTGGCACAAAAAAGCAGACTGATGTTTCACAGTCAAATTTTTTTATTTTTTAAATATTTAAACTACTGTTACAACAAATATGAGTGGTGCCACTAACTTGGCAAGTTGGCCTGGCACACACGCTGGCAGGCAGGCAGGCAAATGCAATAAGATTACAATAGCAGACTGATGTTTCACAGTCCAAAACGTTTTTTTTTTAAATATTTACACTACTGTTACAACCAATATGATTGGTGGCACTAGTTGGCAAGTGGGCCTGGCACACACGCTGGCAGGCAGGCAACTTCAATTAGATTACACTAGCAGACTGATGTTTCACAGTCAAAAAAGTTTTTTTTTTTAAAATATTTACACTACTGTTATAACAAATATGAGTGGTGGCACTAGTTGGCAAGTGGGCCTGGCAAACATGCTGGCAGACAGGCAACTGCAATTAGATTGCACTAGCTGACTGATGTTTCACAGTCAAAAAAGTTTTCTTTTGAAATATTTACACTACTGTTACACTTGCAGAGTGATGTAAAAGTTTTTTTTTTTAAAAAAGTTACACTAATGTTACAACAGATATGAGTGGTGGCACTGAAGATGGAAGTAGGCACAGTATATGCTGGGAGCCTGAACACAGGCTAGCACTAGTGGCAGGCTGGCCTGGCAACTAAAATTAAATAACACTAGCAGAGTGATGTAAAAGGTTTTTTTAAAAAAAAATTACACTAATGTTACAACAGATATGAGTGGTGGCACTGAGGATAGAAGTAGGCACAGTATATGCTGGGAGCCTTACACACAGGCTGGCACTAGTGGCAGGCTGGCCTGGCAACTAAAATTAAATAACACTAGCAGACTGATGTAAAAGTTTTTTTTTTAAAAAGTTACACTAATGTTAAAACAGATATGAGTGGTGGCACTGAGGATGGAAGTAGGCACAGTATATGCTGGGAGCATATTTACACTAATGTTACACCAGATAGGAGTGGTGGAAAACAGAGCAATTAGGCACAGTATATGCTGTGGGTCTGACACACAGGCCTGATGGAAAATGAAATTAGATTACACTAGCAAACTGATGTAAAAGTTTTCTTTTTTTAAATTTACACTAATGTTACACCAGATATGAGTGGTGGCACAGAACAATTAATCACAGTATATGCTGTGGGCCTGACACACAGGCCTGATGGAAAATGAAATTAGATTACACTAGCAAAATGATGTAAAAGTTTTTTTTTTTTTAAATTTACACTAATCTTACACCAGATATGAGTGGTGGCACAGAGCAATTAATCACAGTATATGCTGTGGGCCTGACACACAGGCCTGATGGAAAATGAAATTAGATTACACTAGTAAACTGATGTAAAAGTTTTTTTTTTTTTTAAATTTACACTAATGTTACACCAGATATGAGTGGTGGCAGTGAGCAAGTAGGCACAGTATATGCTGTGAGCCTCACACACAGGCTGACAGGTAGGCAAATGCAATTAGATAACAAAAAAAACAACTGAAGTTCTAGCCCTAAAAAGGGCTTTTTGGGCTGAAGTTCTAGCTAGGGTTGCCACCTCAGCCATGTTTTCCTGGACACTTATGAGTTATACATGCTGCAGGGTGTGCAGGTAGGAACATGATTTTCAACCCTGGACAGCACACAAATAGTAACACTAAACAGGTACTATTCATGTTCCTCTCTCTGCAAACCCTGCAACATGTATAACTCATAAGTGTCCAGGAAAACATGGCCGAGGTGGCAACCCTAGTTCTAGCCCTAAAAAGGGCTTTTTGGGGTGCTGTCCTTACAGCAGAGATCAGATGAGTCCTTCAGGACTGTAGTGGACACTGAATGCACTAGCCTAGCTATCAATTTCCCTATAAAATCACCAGCAGCAGCACTATCACTCCTCTCACTAAGAATGCAGGATCATAATGAATCTAAAATGGCTGCTGCCCAGCAGCTGGGAGGGTCTGGGAGGGAGTGTCTGCTGCTGATTGGCTGAAATGTGTCTGCAGACTGTGAGATACAGGGTCAAAGTTTACTCAATGATGACGAATAGGGGGCGGATCGAACATCGTATATGTTCGCCCGCCGCGGCGAACGCGAACAAGCTATGATCGCCGGGAACTGTTCTCCGGCGAACTGTTCGCGACATCACTATTGTTCATCAGTCCTCTATATTGCACACAGACATCACACAGTTACATACTCTGCATCACTCCTCTATATTGCACACTGACTTCACACAGTTACATATTGTTCATCACTCCTCTATACTGCACACTGACATCACACAGTTACATATTGTTCATCACTCCTCTATACTGCACACTGACATCACACAGTTACATATTGTTCATCACTCCTCTATATTGCACACTGACATCACACAGTTACATACTCTGCATCACTCCTCTATATTGCACACTGATATCACACAGTTACATATTGTTCATCACACCCATATATTGCACACTGACATCACACAGTTACATATTGTTCATCACTCACATATATTGCAGACTGACATCACACAGTTACATATTGTTCATCACTCCTCTATATTGCACACTGACATCACACAGTTACATGTTGTTCATCAGTCCTCTATATTACACACAGACATCACACAGTTACATATAGCTCAACACTCTGTATTGCACACTGACATCACACAGTTACTTATAGCTCATCACTCTTCTATATTGCACACTAACATTACACAGTTACATACTCTGCATCACTCCTCTATATTGCACACTGACATCACACAGTTACATATTGTTCATCACTCCTCTATACTGCACACTGACATCACACAGTTACATATTGTTCATCACTCCTCTATATTGCGCACTGACATCACACAGTTGCATATAGCTCATCACTCTTCTATATTGCACACTAACATTACACAGTTACATACTCTGCATCACTCCTCTTTATTGCACACTGACATCACAGTTATTTATTGTTCATCACTCCTCTATATTGCGCACTGACATCACACAGTTACATATTGTTCATCACTCCTCTATATTGCACACTGACATCACACAGTTACATATTGTTCATTGATCATCTGTATTGCACACTGATATCACACAGTTACATATTGTTCATTGATCCTCTATATAGAACATTGACATCACACAGTTACATATTGTTCATCACTCTTCTGTATTGCACACTAACATCACACATCTACATATTGTTCATCACTCATCTATAATGCACACTGACATCACAGAGTTACATATTGTGCATCACTCCTCTATATTGCACACTGACATCACAGTTACATATTGTGCATCACTCATCTATAATGCACACTGACATCACACAGTTACATATTGTGCATCACTCCTTTATATTGCACACTGACATCACAGTTACATATTGTTCAACACTCCTCTGTATTGCACACCGACACACAGTTCCATATAGTTCATTACTCTTCTGTATTGCACACTGACATCACACATTTTCATATTGTTCATCACTCCTCTATACTGCACACTGACATCACACAGTTACATATTGTTCATCACTCCTCTATATTGAGCACTGACATCACACAGTTACATATAGCTCATCACTCTTCTATATTGCACACTAACATTACACAGTTACATACTCTGCATCACTCCTCTTTATTGCACACTGACATCACAGTTATTTATTGTTCATCACTCCTCTATATTGCGCACTGACATCACTCAGTTACATATTGTTCATCACTCCTCTATATTGCACACTGACATCACACAATTACATATTGTTCATTGATCCTCTGTATTGCACACTGACATCACACAGTTACATATAGTTAATCACTCCTCTATACTGCACAGCGATATCACACAGTTACATATAGTTCATTACTTATCTATATTACACACTGACATCACACATCTACATACTATTCATCACTCTGCATCACTCCTCTTTATTGCACACTGACATCACAGTTATTTATTGTTCATCACTCCTCTATATTGCGCACTGACATCACTCAGTTACATATTGTTCATCACTCCTCTATAATGCACACTGACATCACACAGTTACATAGTGTTTATCACTCCTCTATATTGCACACTGACATCACACAGTTACATATTGTTCATCACTCCTCTATATTGCGCACTGACATCACTCAGTTACATATTGTTCATCACTCCTCTATATTGCACACTGACATCACACAATTACATATTGTTCATTGATCCTCTGTATTGCACACTGACATCACACAGTTACATATTGTTCATTGATCCTCTATATAGAACATTGACATCAGACAGTTACATATTGTTCATCACTCTTCTGTATTGCACACTAACATCACACATCTACATATTGTTCATCACTCATCTATAATGCACACTGACATCACACAGTTACATATTGTGCATCACTCCTCTATATTGCACACTGACATCACAGTTACATATTGTGCATCACTCCTTTATATTGCACACTGACATCACAGTTACATATTGTTCAACACTCCTCTGTATTGCACACTGACATCACACAGTTACATATTGTGCATCACTCCTTTATATTGCACACTGACATCACAGTTACATATTGTTCAACACTCCTCTGTATTGCACACCGACACACAGTTCCATATAGTTCATCACTCTTCTGTATTGCACACTGACATCACACATTTTCATATTGTTCATCACTCATCTATACTGCACACTGACATCACACAGTTACACAGTGATGTGCGGTGACTTCAGAGGCTGGTGAGGCAGTGTCTAGGAATCGGATACACCTTCATTCTTTAGATATCCTTTGTTGAAGAAATAGCAATTGCACATGGGCGAGCCAATATCTATATGCAGCCACCATTCAGTATCTACTGAGCATATTTAGATATGATTTTCAACAAAGGATATCTGATTTTCTTCATTCTTTTGATATCCTTTGTTGAAAAGCATATCTAAATATGCTTAGAAGCTATTGAGCATATTTAGATATGAATTTCAACAAAGGATATCAAAAGAATGAAGAAAACCAGATATCCTTTGTTGAAAATCATATCTAAATATACTCAGTAGCTACTGAGCATATTTAGATATGCTTTTCAACAAAGGATATCAAAAGAATGAAGAAAATCAGATATCCTTTGTTGAAATTCATATCTAAATATGCTCAATAGCTTCTGAGCATATTTAGATATGCTTTTCAACAAAGGATATCAAAAGAATGAAGAAAACAGATATCCTTTGTTGAAATTCATATCTAAATAAGCTCAGTAGCTTCTAAGCATATTTAGATATGCTTTTCATCAAAGGATATCAAAAGAATGAAACAAAAATCAGATATTAGATGTAAATTTGAAAGTTATTTAAAATTGCATGCTCTTTCTAAATCATGAAAGAAAACATATGGGTTTCATCTCCCTTTCAATGGTGTCTTTGAAAACTGGTCAACTTAGTAAACATCTGTTTTTAGTCTAAAGGATTGTAACAGAAACTCTTGCCAGATAACAAAATGCTTGCTCTGATTATGAGATCTAGAAATCCAGGCCCATTAAAATATGTTTCAAACATACTTTTTTACTTCAATGCTGCAAATTATGCTTATAGATTCCTTCATTATTCAGTAAATATAAAAATGTTGTGAACCAGTGGCAGCTGGTGAACAGGTATAGGCACAGACAAAGGCTGTGGTGGACATTTTACAAAATTTTTACAAAATTGGAAAACCAAAGCACAGGCAAGAACCTGCATTATCAGCATGAGATTATTTCTACCTAGGACTCTCTAGGGGGAGCAAGTCTGGGCAGTCAAGAATTCAGGTTACTAGCTTCTAGATATCCAGCTGCTGATTAAAGGGCCAGCTTCACTGTTGTGTACAACTAGGGAAAGCCACAATATTATAATAGTTATTGTATGAACTCATTTTATATAGAAAATACATTATTATAAAACCTCATCTTTTCAAAATAAATTAAGAATGTGTGTTACAATTTTAAGAGGTAGCCATAGCACAACCTAAAAATTGTATCTGCCAAAGATTACCAATCCAAGAAAGCAACTCCAAGAGAGAGAAGCAGAATTCTGTGCAATTGGTTATTACTTTGGTATTCACTTATAGAAGGGTATGAATCAAATTAAAATAGCATCACCCTTTCAATGCTCTTGACCCATCACATTTATGGAATATAAAGCCATAGAAGTAGCAGAGAAACAGAACACCAAGGAACAACCTCACAATGAATAAAGACCAAGGCAGTTAGTCATTCTAAACATTAAATAATTGGACTTATTTGTAAGTATGAAAATCTTATATTTCCTCTCTATCATTATGACACCACATAAAGAAATCTGTACATCTGGGTGCAGGTAAAATCAGAGCCAAATAAAAGTCAGACGGCTCACAGGTACTAGAGGTCTTCCCTCACTTGAAGGGGACAACTACCTAGGATTAAACATGGAAAGGGCAAGAAAAAAAAACACAGACACAGTGACAGTCAGACACTGAAGCAGAAAAAAAACAGACCGAATAAAAAAAAGATATCAGACTTGTTACTGAGGACTCCTCAGTAACAAGTCTGATATCTTTTTTTTATTCGGTCTGTTTTTTTTCTGCTTCAGTGTCTGACTGTGTCTGTGGTTTTTTTTCTTGCCCTTTCCATGTTTAATCCTGTCAGTGAGGAGAATAACAAAGCATCCTGATCCACACATGCCATGTACTCTTTGGGTAATACAAAATAAGGACACCAGGAGGATTATTTCTGCTGGGGACTAGACTCCTTTGATACTCTGAACTCATAGAGCAGCTACTGACAGAACAGCTTTATAAAAGCCCCATAACCTGACATATCCCACATATCACTCGCCACTGACCCAGCTACCTGTCATGAGACAAGCTTGCATTTGCCAAGGGGTGGGGAGCCCTCTATTGCAGCACAGTGTCTGATGTGGGCATATGATTGACAGGGGCTATGGTGGTGCAGGTCTGATATGAGGTCTGCTTGGGGCTTATAGCTGAATGAGACTGTACACAATGTGGTATGAATGGGGCTCATATTATGGCTGACAGGAGCTGCAGAACCATAGGGATTGATGAACTACCTCCCTATTTCTGTGACTGACAGCTGGCAACCCTCTTGCAAAAGAACAGACTTTCAAAAGCTTCCTCTGTAACACGATTTGCTAATTACACTTGTAACGTGCCACCTCTGCCATTTATGACCCTTAGCATAGTTACAAGTATTTTGCAACTCATGAATCTGTTTAATTTTCAATTGCATGTTTGGATATACAAAATCATACACGTGCATGTATAAAAGTGTCCTTATGACAAAAAAAAAGTATATGCGAATACAAAATCTTCATATTTAACACAATATGGTGAGCACACACGGTCAGTTGTAGGAAATAATACTTAGCAGTTAGCAGCAGCCAATGTTGTACCCTGCCTTGCTGGACCACCCGCATCATCTCACCTCAGTCTCTAGCGCTCCGCTGTAGCAGACTGACACAGACAGTTGACAATGATCTGGTTGGTTAATCTTCAGACTGCAGAGAGCAGTAACTCGGTGACTCAGACTGTGTCCTAGACTCCTGTCGCCGCGTGTGTGAAGGCTGGGGCTCCAGTATGAGCGGGCAAGCGGGGTCACGTGACGGTGACGTTGCGTGCTGACGTCACTGCCTGTCCTGACCGCACCAAGGATCGCAAGATGCAACAATTTCCCGCCCGGCAACTCAGCCTAGAGACTCAGACATACTGATGCCTGATTGGCTGAGCGGCCGGGCAGGCAGGGCTCAGGGCTCCCGAGGCGAGCCTCCGGTGTGGGAGCATGGGCCGCATTGAGAGCACTGCTGCATTAGCACTGATTATCCTCTTGATGGCAGCAGCAGTCTCTCAGCGGCCCATAGTTCCCAATACATTTCATATTGCGCAATATAAGGATAGCTAGCCTCCAGTTTATTATTGCGCAATATGAATGTATGTATTCTTGTATAATTTAATACATGTAATGTATTATAAAGTTTTGCACAATGCACATAACAAAATAAATTTGGTGGAGGGGTGGGGGGGTAGGGGGGTCACCTGTTTATTAAAAAAATATATATTTGAAGAAAAAAAAAGGATTTTTTTTTTTTTTTTTAAATTTGTACAAAAAGGGTGTAATACATAGATTGGCCAGGGTAGGCACTGCCTCACCTGCCTCTTATGAGTGCACGTCACTGCAGTTACATATTGTTCATCACTCCTCTATATTGCACACTGACATCACACAGTTACATATTGTTCATTACTCATCTGTATTGCACACTGACATCACACAGTTACATATTGTTCATCGCTCCTCTATATTGCACACTGACATCACGCAGTTATATATTGTTCATCACTCCTCTATACTGCACACTGACATCACGCAGTTACATATTGTTCATCACTCCTCTATATTACACACTGACATCACGCAGTTACATATAGTTAATCACTCCTCTATATTACACACTGACATCACACAGTTACATATAGTCAATCACTCCTCTATACTGCACAACGACATCACACAGTTACATATAGTTAATCAGTCCTCAATATAGCATACTGACATCACACATCTACATACTATTCATCACTTATCTATAATGCACACTGACATCACACAGTTACATATTGTTTATCACTCCTCTATATTGCACACTGACATTACACAGTTACATATAGTTCATCACTCCTCTATATTGCACACTGACACTACATTGTTACATATTGTTCATCACTCCTCTATATTACACACTGACATTACATCGTTGCATATTGTTCATCACTCCTCTATATTACACACTGACATTACATCGTTGCATATTGTGCATCACTCCTCTATATTGCACACTGACATCACATAATTACATATTGTTCAACACTCCTCTATATTGCACACTGACATCACTAAGTTACATATAGTTCATCACTCCTCTTAAGGGATTTAATGCCCTACTGTTCTTGAGTGGCTGACATAACATATATGTAAATAAGTAAATAACTAACGGCTAGATTACGAGTTTTACGTTATGAGTGAAAAAGCCTCATAACGCTGCTTTTTAACTACCGCTGCTATTACGAGTCTTGTAGGTATAGCTGTACCCCACACTTTTTTGGCCGTCACGCAACGTAACTACCGCACTTTTTAAAAAGGCCTTTTTCAATGGGACTTCCACAGCGCCGGTATTACGAGTTTGCCTGTCCGGCCAAAAAGTGAGTGGAACAGCCTATAACTACAAGATCCGTACCGTCAACTAAAAGTCAGTAGTTATGGGGTTAACGTTACAAAGCTGTACCATAAAACTCATAGCTAAAGTGTTACAAAGTACACTAACACTCATAAACTACCTATTAACCCCTAAACCAAGGCCCTCCCACATCGCAAACACTAAAATAAACGTATTAACCCCTAATCTGCCGCTCCGCACATTGCTGCCACTATAATATACATATTAACCCCTAAACCGCCACACTCCCGCATCGTAAACACTAGTTAAATATTATTAACCCCTAATCTGCTACCCCAATGTCGTCGCCACCTACATACACTTATTAACCCCTAATATACTGTCCCTAACATCGCCGCAAACTACATTACTGTTATTAACCCCTAATCTGCTGCCCCCAAAATCGCCGCTGCCACTTACCTACACTTGTTAACACCTAATCTGCCGCCACTATACTAAAGTTATTAACCCCTAAACCTCTGGTCTCTCACATCACTACCACAAAATAAATATATTAACCCCTAAACCTAACCCTAAGTCTAACCCTAACACACCTAACTTTAATATAATTAAAATAAATCTAAATACAAATTACTATTATTACCTAAATAATACCTATTTAAGGCTAAATACTTACCTGTAAAATAAACCTTAAGCTAGCTACAATATAACTAATAGTTACAGTGTAGCTATCATTCGGCTATATTACGAGTTGTGCGTTAGGCTGAAAAAGCAGCGTTAACAGGTCCTAACGCTGCTTTTTCACTACCGCTGCTATTACGAGTCTTGCAGGTTTAGGGTCACCGCACACTTCTTTGGCCTTACCGCAAAACGACTTACGTAAACTTCGTAAAGTCTTTTCTCCTGTTAAGTGTGGTCAGTCCATGGGTCATCATTACTTGTGGGATATTTGCTCCTCCCCAACAGGAAGTGCAAGAGGATCACCCAAGCAGAGCTGCTATATAGCTCCTCCCCTCTACGTCACACCCAGTCATTCTCTTGCACCCAACTAATAGATAGGATGTGTGAGAGGACTGTGGTGATTATACTTAGTTTTTATAACTTCAATCAAAAGTTTGTTATTTTAAAACAGCACCGGAGTGTGTTGTTCCTTCTCAGGGAGAATTTGAAGAAGAATCTACCTGAGTTTCTGTATGATTTTAACCGGAGTAGTTAAGATCATGTTGCTGTTCTCGGTCATCTGAGGAGTGAGGTAAACTTCAGATCAGGGGACAGCGGGCAGGTTCACCTGCAAAGAGGTATGTAGCAGCATATTATTTTCTGAGGAATGGAATTGACTAGAAAATACTGCAAATACCTATATAAAATAAGTTCAGCCTTAAATGCAGTAGTAGCAACTGGTATCAGGCTGTCATGTATGTATATTTTCACTTCAGTATTCTGGGGAATGGCACTTCACTGGAATGATACTGTATGAATAAAACCTTAGCCTATATTGCAGTGAGAACGGCTAGCAGCAGGCTTTCTGTGACAATTTATTTATTTGATGTTAAACGTTTTGCTGGCATGTTAAATCGTTTAATTTTCTGAGGTACTGGGTGAAAAATTGTTTTGGGCACTATTTTTTTTTTTTTTAAATTTTCAAAGAGCTTTATTGAGAGAAAATTTGATATTATACAGCAAGTATAAAGTCAGCAAATCAAACAAAATGTAAATACATATAAGTATACTGCAAATTGCTTCTTGGGTAGTTAAACCAGGTCCTTTTTTCTGTGACAGTTCATATGTAAAAGCAGGACATATGGGCTGTATTTGCTGGGTGCTCTGGTGGTTGATTATTAGTATGTTATAAGCTATATAGTCTCTTGGATCCTTTGTATAAGAGTCTTGTGCAACTTAGGGTAATATTGAACATATATAAAAAAGACAAATGAAGAAATTAAAGCAGTAGCAACAGGAAGATTGAAAATAAAATAAATTATTAGTGAGTATAGTTGACTTTGATCATATAAAAACAGGACTAGAGTTATATCCGACAGGGCCTCATAGGTAGCTTAACATGGGGGACTATAGGGGGCTTATGCCTGTAATAGAGAGTAAGTTTGTAGTCTAGGAGCATGAGACCAAATAGTCATATCTTTTAGGTTCACAGTCTTATATCTTATGATCAAGTTAATTAGAGCAAACGATAAGCAGAACACAAAGCAGTCTAGTGGGGGAGGGGGGCTAAGGCTCGAAATATAGCTGGAGGTTTGTTACTAGGGCAGCCGATTCCCCAACATATCTGTTAAGTGGTGGCAGCTTAACTGTACTAAACTAAGGCATTGGTCAAAAGTTGTACATTAAAGCCCTTAGTACTTGAACGTCAGGAGGTAATAACGTTATGCACAAATTGTGGTCCCTGTAATACAGCAATACTAAATCGACCTCTAACTCACAAACCTTACAATGTCCTAGTGCTGGAACATCAAATATTGAACAGTGAACTGAACTTGTGAACAAAACTTGTGAGCGGTGCTACCACACTATATGGCATATATGGTCGGCACTTCTTGTACAGCCGTCTCCTCATCCTGTATCAAAACACGAGCGTACCCGTGTCAACACCTCCACCATGCTGGGGAAGTGCTGTGTGTTCTGGTATTCGGGACGGTATCTCCCAGCCATACACATGAGTAATCCGGTGGCTATCAGTCTCTCATCAGATGATTTTATGTCCCCGTCAGTCTGTAGTGCAGAGCAGAATAGTGGCAGTGAGTTTATGTCCGCAGCGGTCTGCAGTGAGGGGGTGCAAATGCCTTTCCCCGTGTTAGTCAGTAAGGCCATATTGTGCAGTGGTGAAACTGCCATATAAGACAGGTTAGTGATCCATGAAACCGGGGTATCGAGTCGTGGGTATTGGAGATCAGGTCGGCACCCACGCAAAATGCTCTCAACATTATAGAGCGGCTCCCGGTCTTTGATCTTGGCTGGTGGGGTATGTATGTGAGGAGTCTCTTCAATTGGGGATGTTTGCGGACAGCGGTGTTCCCCTTTAAACAGGTCGATGGTGTTTTCTTTATAATAAACGGGTTGTAGGCTTTCGTCGTTAGCAGTAGCACCAGGGCTGAGGTATTGTTGTGTTTTCTGCTCCGTGGAAATAGTAACAGATGCCCCTGTCTGATGCTCCTTGTCCTCCTCTATCACTTGTAATCTGTGCACTAGGTAATCGTAAGGTGCAGATTCTATGAGCCGGTGCATAAGGGCTGCAAGTTTTACCGGTATGTCCTCCATAAGCTCTAGGGTGTTTATTCCCGCCATGAGGTATTTCTTTGCCCTGCCAGAGTACCCGTCAGGGTGGAATATTACGAAATAACTTATCAGCTTCTCAGTCCAGTAGTTGTTATGGGTTGTAGAGACTCAGTAAGTCAGGTTGCTCTGACAGCACTGATCACCCGGCTCTACCCGGGGGGGAGGTGAATGCCTAGGAATAGTAGGCCGCCGCCATAGGCCTTTAAACTCCGATCTGGTCCTCCAGTGTCATGGAAACAGCTAAGAATAGAAAATGATAGATCCACAATAGCCAGTACTGTGTGGTGTTTATATAGTATGTTCCAGTCTTGCTGATTAAAGTTAATAACCGGCAGATTATTAAGGATTCCTCTGGAGCCCACAGAAAATGCGTCCTATCCAGAACACAGCTCGGACACGCCCCCTTGGGCACTATTTTTATCCACTTGGCGGGCATTTTATTTAATTTATGACAGTTTACTGATCTCCCTCACTGTTGTGTGTGAGGGGGAGGGGCTTAATTTGGCGCTTTTACTACGCATCAGAAATTCAGTCACAAGTCTGTTTTTCTTCCCTGCATGATCCGGTTCGTCTCTACAGAGCTCAAGGGTCTTCAAAAGTTATTTTGAGGGAGGTAATCACTCACAGCAGACCTGTGAGATTGTGCTTTGACTGTGATAAAAAACGTATATTCTGTACATTTTTTCTGCTTTAAGGGTCAGTTATCCATTGCTAATGGGGGCAATCCTTTGATAAAATTGTATTTTTAACGGAAAGAATTTGATTTCATAGTTTATCCGTTTTATTGTTTTCAACTGTCATAACTTTCTGTGCTTCTTAAAGGCACAGTACGTTTTTTTCATACTATTTGTAAATTGAATTGAAAAGTATTTCCAAGTTTGCTGGTTTAATTGCTAGTCTGTTAAACATGTCTGACTCAGAGGAATATCTCTGTTCTATATGTGCTAAAGCCAAAGTGGAGCCCAATAGAAATTTATGTACTAATTGCATTGATGCTACTTTAAATAAAAGTCAATCTGTACAAATTGAACATCATTCACCAGACAACGAGAGGAAAGTTATGCCGACTAACTCCCCTCACGTGTCAGTACCTGCATCTCCCGCTCGGGAGGTGCGTGATATGGTAACGCCGAGTACTTCAGGGCGGCCATTACAAATCACATTGCAGGACATGGCTAATGTTATGACTGAGGTTTTGTCTAAATTACCAGAACTTAGAGGGAAGCGTGATCACTCTGGGGTGAGAACAGAGTGCGCTGATAATAATAGGGCCATGTCAGATACTGCGTCACAGTATGCGGAACATGAGGACGGAGAGCTTCAATCTGCAGGTGACGGTTCTGATCCCAATAGAGTGGATTCAGACATTTCTAATTTTAAGTTTAAGCTTGAAAACCTCCGCGTTCTGCTAGGGGAGGTATTAGCGGCTCTGAATGATTGTAATACCGTTGCAATCCCAGAGAAATTATGTAGGCTGGATAGATACTATGCGGTACCGGCGAGTACTGACGTATTTCCTATACCTAAGAGGCTTACAGAGATAATTACTAAGGAGTGGGATAGGCCCGGTGTACCCTTCTCCCCCCCCTCCTGTATTTAGAAAAATGTTCCCAATAGACGCCACCACACGGGACTTATGGCAGACGATCCCTAAGGTGGAGGGAGCGGTTTCTACTCTGGCTAAGCGTACCACTATCCCGGTGGAGGATAGCTGTGCCTTTTCAGATCCAATGGATAAAAAATTAGAGGGTTACCTTAAGAAAATGTTTGTTCAACAAGGTTTTATATTGCAACCCCTTGCATGTATTGCGTCTGTCACGGCCGCGGCCGCTTTTTGGTCCGAGTCCCTGGAAGAGACTCTTGACTCAATAACTATAGATGAGATTTCAAACAAGCTTAAAACACTTAAGCTAGCTAATTCATTTGTTTCAGATGCCGTAGTACATTTAACTAAACTTACGGCTAAGAATTCCGGATTCGCCATTCAGGCACGCAGAGCACTGTGGCTAAAATCCTGGTCAGCTGACGTTACTTCTAAATCTAAGTTACTTAACATACCTTTCAAAGGGCAGACCTTATTCGGGCCCGGTTTTAAAGAAATTAACGCTGACATTACAGGAGGTAAAGGCCATGCCCTGCCTCAAGACAGAGCCAAACCTAGGGCTAGACAGTCTAATTTTCGTTCCTTTCGTAATTTCAAGGCAGGAGCAGCATCAACTTCCTCTGCACCAAAGCAGGAAGGAGCTGTTGCTCGCTACAGACAAGGCTGGAGACCTAACCAGTCCTGGAACAAGGGCAAGCAGGCCAGAAAACCTGCTGCTGCCCCTAAGACAGCATGAATTGAGGGCCCCCGATCCGGGAACGGATCTAGTGGGGGGCAGACTTTCTCTCTTCGCCCAGGCTTGGGCAAGAGATGTCCAGGATCCCTGGGTGTTAGAGATCATATCTCAGGGATATCTTCTGGACTTCAAATCCTCTCCCCCAAAAGGGAGATTTCATCTGTCAAGGTTGTCAACAAACCAAATAAAGAAAGAGGCGTTTCTACGCTGTGTACAAGATCTTTTACTAATGGGAGTGATCCATCCGGTTCCGCGGTCGGAACATGGACAGGGGTTTTACTCAAATCTGTTTGTGGTTCCCAAGAAAGAGGGAACCTTCAGACCAATCTTGGATTTAAAGATCCTAAACAAATTCCTAAGAGTTCCATCGTTCAAAATGGAAACTATTCGGACAATCCTACCCATGATCCAAAAGGGTCAGTACATGACCACAGTGGATTTAAAGGATGCTTACCTTCACATACCGATCCACAGAGATCATTACCGGTATCTAAGGTTTGCCTTCCTAGACAGGCATTACCAGTTTGTAGCTCTTCCATTCGGATTGGCTACGGCTCCAAGAATCTTCACAAAGGTTCTGGGTGCTCTTCTGGCGGTACTAAGACCGCGAGGAATTTCGGTAGCTCCGTACCTAGACGACATTCTGATACAAGCTTCAAGCTTTCAAACTGCCAAGTCTCATACAGAGTTAGTACTGGCATTTCTAAGGTCGCATGGGTGGAAGGTGAACGAAAAGAAGAGTTCTCTCTTTCCACTCACAAGAGTTCCCTTCTTGGGGACTCTTATAGATTCTGTAGAAATGAAGATCTACCTGACAGAAGACAGGTTAACAAAGCTTCAAAATGCTTGCCGTGTCCTTCATTCCATTCAACACCCGTCAGTGGCTCAATGCATGGAGGTGATCGGCTTAATGGTAGCGGCAATGGACATAGTACCCTTTGCACGCCTACATCTCAGACCGCTGCAATTGTGCATGCTAAGTCAGTGGAATGGGGATTACTCAGATTTGTCCCCTACTCTGAATCTGGATCAAGAGACCAGAAATTCTCTTCTATGGTGGCTTTCTCGGCCACATCTGTCCAGGGGGATGCCATTCAGCAGGCCAGATTGGACAATTGTAACAACAGACGCCAGCCTACTAGGTTGGGGCGCTGTATGGAATTCTCTGAAGGCTCAGGGATCATGGACTCAGGAGGAGAGTCTCCTGCCAATAAACATTCTGGAATTGAGAGCAGTTCTCAATGCCCTTCTGGCTTGGCCCCAGTTAACAACTCGGGGGTTCATCAGGTTTCAGTCGGACAACATCACGACTGTAGCTTACATCAACCATCAAGGAGGGACAAGAAGCTCCCTAGCGATGATGGAAGTATCAAAGATAATTCGCTGGGCAGAGTCTCACTCTTGCCACCTATCAGCAATCCACATCTCGGGAGTGGAGAACTGGGAGGCGGATTTCCTAAGTCGTCATACTTTTCATCCGGGGGAGTGGGAACTTCATCCGGAGGTCTTTGCCCAAATACTTAGACGTTGGGGCAAACCAGAAATAGACCTCATGGCGTCTCGACAGAACGCCAAGCTTCCTTGTTACGGGTCCAGATCCAGGGATCCGGGAGCGGCCCTGGTAGATGCTTTGACAGCACCTTGGACCTTCGGGAGGGCTTATGTGTTTCCACCTTTCCCGATGCTTCCTCGATTGATTGCCAGGATCAAACAGGAGAGAGCATCGGTGATTCTAATAGCGCCTGCGTGGCCACGCAGGACCTGGTATGCAGATCTAGTGGACATGTCATCCTGTCCACCTTGGTCTCTGCCTCTGAGACAGGACCTTCTGATTCAGGGTCCCTTCAAACATCAAAATCTAATTTCTCTGAAGCTGACTGCCTGGAAATTGAACGCTTGATTTTATCAAAACGTGGATTTTCTGAGTCAGTAATTGATACTTTAATTCAGGCTAGGAAGCCTGTTACCAGAAAGATTTACCATAAAATATGGCGTAAATACCTATATTGGTGCGAATCCAAGGGTTACTCTTGGAGTAAGGTTAGGATTCCTAGGATATTGTCTTTTCTACAAGAAGGTTTAGAAAAGGGTTTATCCGCTAGTTCCTTAAAGGGACAGATCTCAGCTCTGTCCATTCTGTTACACAAACGTCTGTCAGAAGTTCCAGACGTTCAGGCTTTTTGTCAGGCTTTGGCCAGGATTAAGCCTGTGTTTAAAACTGTTGCTCCGCCATGGAGTTTAAAACTAGTTCTTAACGTTTTACAGGGTGTTCCGTTTGAACCCCTTCATTCCATTGATATAAAATTGTTATCTTGGAAAGTTCTGTTTTTAATGGCTATTTCCTCGGCTCGAAGAGTCTCTGAGTTATCAGCCTTACATTGTGATTCCCCTTATCTGATTTTTCACTCAGATAAGGTAGTTCTGCGTACTAAACCTGGGTTCTTACCTAAGGTAGTCACTAACAGGAATATCAATCAAGAGATTGTTGTTCCATCCTTGTGTCCAAATCCTTCTTCAAAGAAGGAAAGACTTCTGCACAATCTGGATGTAGTTCGTGCCCTGAAATTTTATTTACAGGCGACTAAAGATTTTCGACAAACGTCTTCCCTGTTTGTCGTTTATTCTGGTCAGAGGAGAGGTCAAAAAGCTTCTGCTACCTCTCTCTCTTTTTGGCTTCGTAGCATAATACGTTTAGCTTATGAGACTGCTGGACAGCAGCCTCCTGAAAGAATTACAGCTCATTCCACTAGAGCTGTGGCTTCCACTTGGGCCTTTAAGAATGAGGCCTCTGTTGAACAGATTTGCAAGGCTGCAACTTGGTCTTCGCTTCATACTTTTTCCAAATTTTCCAAATTTGACACTTTGGCTTCTTCGGAGGCTGTTTTTGGGAGAA
Organism: Bombina bombina; assembly: GCF_027579735.1. Taxonomy (NCBI): domain Eukaryota; kingdom Metazoa; phylum Chordata; class Amphibia; order Anura; family Bombinatoridae; genus Bombina; species Bombina bombina. The sequence goes on along the minus strand of NC_069502.1, from coordinate 850,285,184 downwards.
AGGTTCTTCAGGCAGTGGTTCCTTCCGTATAAAGATCCTGCCTGTCCCTCCCGTCATCCGTGTACTTTAGCTTTGGTATTGGTATCCCACAAGTAATGATGACCCGTGGACTGACCACACTTAACAGGAGAAAACATAATTTATGCTTACCTGATAAATTCCTTTCTCCTGTAGTGTGGTCAGTCCACGGCCCGCCCTGTTTTTTATGGCAGGTCTAAATTTTTAAATTATACTCCAGTCACCACTGCACCCTTTAGCTTCTCCTTTCTCGTTGGTTCTCGGTCGAATGACTGGGTGTGACGTAGAGGGGAGGAGCTATAAAGCAGCTCTGCTTGGGTGATCCTCTTGCACTTCCTGTTGGGGAGGAGCAAATATCCCACAAGTAATGATGACCCGTGGACTGACCACACTACAGGAGAAAGGAATTTATCAGGTAAGCATAAATTATGTTTTTTCCATGGGACTTCCATAGCGCTGATATTACGAGTCTGTCCTGCGAGGCCAAAAAGTGAGCGGTACACCCTACCCCGTCAAGAGTCCTAACACATTTAAAAGTCAGTAGTTAAGAGTTTTATGGTACAACGCCGTAGAATAAAACTCATAACTAAAGTGCTAAAAGTACACTAACACCCATAAACTACCTCTTAACCCCTAAACCGAGGCCCTCCCACATCACAAACAATATAATAAAAATTTTAACCCCTAGTCTGCCGCTCCGGACATCGCCGCAACTATAATAAACATATTAACCTCTAAACTGCCGCACTCCCGCCTCGCAAACACTAGTTAAATATTAAGTTACCAAAACAGTGACCACACCACCTTCTAGATTAATTTATAATATGCTCATGCACGGGATAGAGTCTGGTCTCTGACTCAATAATATTAGAAAATAAATAAATCCCAGCCTACGAGTCTTAGTTTAAATAAAGAATTTTTAATTATATATATTGCTTCACAATATGCATGAAAGATGAAATAGGAAAGTCTAAATGTAAATCCACTCAAATTCACACATACCCCATCCACCATATTTACTAGTTAAATATTATTAACCCTTAATCTGTGGTCCCTAACATCGCCGCCACGTACCTACATTTATTAACCCCTAATCTGTTGTCCCCAACGTCACCGCCACTATAATAAATGCATTAACCCCTAAACCTAAGTCTAACCCTAACACCCCCTAACTTAAATATAATTACAATAAATCTAAATAAAAATTATTATTACCTAAATAATTTCTATTTAAAACTAAATACTTACCTATAAAATAAACCCTAAGATAGCTACAATATAACTAATAGTTACATTGTAGCTAGCTTAGGGTTTATTTTTATTTTAGAGGAAAGTTTGTATTTATTTTAACTAGGTAGAATAGTTATTAAATAGTTATTAACTATTTAATAACTACCTAGCTAAAATAAATACAAAAGTACCTGTAAAATAAAACCTAACCTAAGTTACAATAACACCTAACCCTGCAATTAAATAAATTAACTAAATTAAAAACAATTAAATAAATTACATTAAATTAGCTAAAGTACAACCCCCCCACTAAATTACAGAAAATAATAAACAATTACAAGATATTTAAACTAATTACACCTAATCTAATAGCCCTATCAAAATAAAAAAAAGCCCCCCAAAATAAAAAAATCCCTAGCCTAAACTAAACTATCAATAGCCCTTAAAAGGGCCTTTTGCGGGGCATTGCCCCAAAGTAATCAGCTTTTTTACCTGTAAAAGAAAATACAAACAACCCCCCCAACAGTAAAACCCACCACCCACACAACTAACCCCCCAAATAAAAAACTATCTAAAAAAACCTAAGCTCCCCATTGCCCTGAAAACGGCATTTGGATGGGCATTGCCCTTAAAAGGGCAGTTAGCTCTTTTGGGCCCAAACCCTAATCTAAAAAATAAAACCCACCCAATACATCCTTAAAAAAACCTAACACTAACCTCCTGAAGATCGACTTACTGTTCTGAAGACCGGACATCCATCCTCAAGGAAGTGGCAGAAGTCTTCATCCAACCGGGCCGAAGTCCTCAACGAAGCCGGGAGAAGTCTTCATCCAAGCCGGGCGAAGTGGTCCTCCAGACGGGCAGAAGTCTTCATTCAGACGGCATCTTCTATCTTCATCCATCCGACACGGAGCGGCTCCATCTTCAAGACATCCGACGCGGAGCATCCTCTTCAAATGAAGTCTTCTTACTGAATGAAGGTTCCTTTAAGTGACGTCAGCCAAGATGGTGTCCCTTAGATTCCGATTGGCTGATAGAATTCTATCAGCCAATCGGAATTAAGGTAGAAAAAATCCTATTGGCTGTTAATTTAGTTCATTTATTTAATTATAGTGTAGTGTTAGGTGTTATTGTAACTTAGGTTAGGTTTTATTTTACAGGTACTTTTGTATTTATTTTAGCTAGGTAGTTATTAAATAGTTAATAACTATTTAATAACTATTCTACCTAGTTAAAATAAATACAAAGTTACCTGTAAAATAAAACCTAACCTGTCTTACACTAAAACCTAACATTACACTAAAATTTTATAAATGAAATTAACAAAATACATTTATCTAAAATACAAAAAAAATAAACACTAAATTACACAAAATAAAAAATAAATTATCAAATATTTAAACTAATTACACCTAATCTAATAGCCCTATCAAAATAAAAAAGCCCCCCAAAATGAAAAAATAAATAAATTTATGCTTACCTGATAAATGTATTTCTCTTGTGGTGTATCCAGTCCACGGATTCATCCATTACTTGTGGGATATTCTCCTTCCCAACAGGAAGCTGCAAGAGGACACCCACAGCAGAGCTGTCTATATAGCTCCTCCCCTAACTGCCACCCCCAGTCATTCGACCGAAGACAAGCAAGAAAAAAGGAGAAACTATAGGGTGCAGTTGTGACTGTAGTTTAAAAATAAAAAACACCTGCCTTAAAATGACAGAGCGGGCCGTGGACTGGATACACCACAAGAGAAATAAATTTATCAGGTAAGCATAAATTTTGTTTTCTCTTGTAAGGTGTATCCTATCCAGTCCACGGATTCATCCATTACTTGTGGGATACCAGTACCAAAGCTTTAGGACACGGATGAAGGGAGGGACAAGGCAGGCCCTTAAACGGAAGGCACCACTGCCTGTAAGACCTTTCTCCCAAAAATAGCCTCCGAAGAAGCAAAAGTATTGAATTTGTAGAATTTAGAAAAAGTATGAAGCGAAGACCAAGTCGCCGCCTTACAAATCTGTTCAACAGAGGCCTCATTTTTAAAAGCCCATGTGGAAGCTACCGCTCTAGTGGAATGAGCTGTAATTCTTTCAGGAGGCTGCTGGCCAGCAGTCTCATAAGATAAGCGTATTATACTTCTTAGCCAAAAAGAAAGAGAAGTTGCCGAATCCTTTTGGCCTCTCCTCTGTCCAGAGTAGACAACAAACAAAGCAGATCTTTGACGAAAATCCTTCGTAGCTTGTAAATAAAACTTTAAAGCACGAACCACATCAAGATTGTGTAAAAGACGTTCCTTCTTTGAGGAAGGATTAGGACATAATGAAGGAACAACAATCTCCTGATTGATGTTCTTATTAGATACTACCTTAGGAAGAAACCCAGGTTTGGTACGCAAAACTACCTTATCTGCATGGAAAATCAGATAAGGGGAAATCACACTGTAAAGCAGATAACTCAGAAACTCTTCGAGCCGAGGAGATAGCTACTAGAAACAGAACTTTCCAAGATAAAAGTTTAATATCTATGGAATGCAGAGGTTCAAACAGAACCCCTTGAAGAACCTTAAGAACTAAATTTAAACTCCATGGCGGAGCAACAGGTTTAAACACAGGCTTAATTCTAACTAAAGCGTGACAGAACGTCTGGAACCTCAGCCAGACGTTTGTGCAAAAGAATAGACAGAGCAGAAATCTGTCCCTTTAAGGAACTAGCAGACAATCCTTTCTCCAATCCCTCCTGGAGAAAGGATAAGATTCTAGGAATCCGGACTTTACTCCATGAGTAACCCTTGGATTCACACCAATGAAGATATTTACACCATATCTTATGATAAATTTTCCTGGTGACAGGCTTTCGAGCCTGAATTAAGGTATCAATGACCGACTCGGAAAAAACATGCTTTGATAGAATCAAGCATTCAATCTCCAAGCAGTCAGACGCAGAGAAATTAGATTTGGATGTTTGAAAGGACCTTGAAGTAGAAGGTCCTGTCTCAGCGGCAGTGTCCATGGTGGAAAGGATGGCATGTCCACAAGATCTGCATACCAAGTCCTGCGTGGCCACGCAGGAGCTATCAAAATCACCGAAGCTCTCTCCTGCTTGATCTTGGCAATCAGACGAGGGAGCAGAGGAAACGGTGGAAACACATAAGCCAGTCTGAAGGACCAGGGCCCTGCTAGAGCATCTATCAGCGCTGCCTTGGGATCCCTGGACCTGGACATGTAACAAGGAAGCTTGGCGTTCTGACGAGACGCCATGAGATCCAGTTCTGGTTTGCCCCATAGTTGAATCAACTGGGCAAATACCTCCGGATGGAGTTCCCACTCCCCCAGATGAAAAGTTTGCCGACTTAAAAAATCCGCCTCCCAGTTCTCTACTCCTGGGATATGGATAGCTGAGAGATGGAAAGAGTTAACCTCTGCCCATAGAATTATCTTTGAAACCTCCAACATCGCCAGGGGGCTCTTTGTACCCCCCTGATGGTTGATATAGGCTACAGTCGTGATGTTGTCTGACTGAAATCTGATGAACCTGACCGCAGCTAGCTGAGACCAAGCCTGAAGAGCATTGAATATCACTCTTAGTTCCAGAATGTTTATCGGAAGGAGGGCTTCCTCCTGACTCCACGAACCCTGAGCCTTCAGGGAATTCCAGACTGCGCCCCAGCCCAGAAGGCTGGTATCTGTCGTCACTATAGTCCATTCTGGCCTGCGGAAGCTCATTCCCCTGGACAGATGGACCCGAGATAGCCACCAGAGAAGAGAATCTCTGGTCTCTTGATCCAGATTTAGCAGAGGGGACAAATCTGTGTAATCCCCATTCCACTGATTGAGCATGCAAAGTTGCAGTGGTCTGAGATGTAGGCGGGCAAATGGAACTATGTCCATTGCCGCTACCATTAAGCCGATTACTTCCATACACTGAGCCACTGACGGCTGAGAAGTGGAATAAAGAGCACGGCAGGAAGTTAGAAGCTTTGACAACCTGACCTCTGTCAGAAAAATCTTCATTTCTACTGAATCTATGAGAGTTCCTAGGAAGGAAACTCTTGTGAGAGGAGAGAGAGAACTCTTTTCTTCATTCACCTTCCACCCGTGAGACCTCAGAAAGGCCAGAACACTGTCCGTATGGGACTTGGCGATTTGAAAAGTCGACGCCTGTATCAGAATGTCGTCTAGGTAAGGGGCCACCGCTTTGCCCTGTGGCCTTAGAACCGCCAGTAGGGACCCTAGAACCTTCGTAAAGATTCTTGGTGCCGTGGCTAACCCGAAGGGAAGAGCCACAAACTGGTAATGCCTGTCTAGGAAGGCAAACCTGAGAAACCGATGAATCGGAATGTGGAGATAAGCATCCTTTAAGTCCACGGTAGTCATATATTGACCCTCCTGGATCATAGGTAGGATGGTTCGAATAGTCTCCATCTTGAAGGAAGGAACCCTGAGAAATTTGTTTAGGATCTTGAGATCCAAGATTGGTCTGAAAGTTCCATCTTTTTTGGGAACTATAAACAGATTTGAATAGAATCCTTGCCCCTGTTCCTCCCTTGGACCCATGACCAGAAGGTCTTTAACACAACGTAAGAATGCCTCTCTCTTTATCTGTTTTGCAGATAATTGTGAGAGATGAAATCTCCCTTTTGAAGATGAGGCTTTGAAATCCAGAAGATATCCCTGGGAAACAATCTCCAGAGCCCAGGGATCCTGGACGTCTCTTGCCCAAGCCTGGGCGAAGAGAGAAAGTCTGCCCCCAACTAGATCCGGTCCCGGATCGGGGGCTACTCCTTCATGCTGTCTTAGAGGCAGCAACAGGTTTTTTTGGCCTGCTTTCCCTTGCTCCAAGCCTGGTTAGGTCTCCAGACTGGCTTGCACTTGACAAAATTTCCTTCTTGTTTTGCAGTAGAGGAAGTTGAAGCTGCGCCACTCTTGAAGTTCCAAAAGGAACGAAAATTAGTCTGTTTGGTCCTTAATTTGTTGGACCTATCCTGGGGAAGGGCGTGACCTTTCCCTCCAGTAATATCAGAAATGATCTCCTTCAGTTTAGGCCCGAATAGGGTCTGCCCTTTGAAGGGGATGTTGAGAAGCTTAGACTTTGAAGTAACGTCAGCTGACCAGGATTTAAGCCATAGCGCCCTACGGGCCTGAATGGCAAAACCTGAATTCTTAGCCGTTAGCTTAGTTAAATGAAAAACGGCGACAGAAATAAATGAATTGGCTAACTTAAGAGCTTTAAGCCTGTCTAGGATATCATCCAACGGGGTCTCCACCTGTAGAGCCTCTTCAAGAGACTCGAACCAGAAAGCCGCTGCAGCAGTGACTGGGGCAATGCATGCAAGAGGCTGGAGAATAAAACCTTGTTGTATAAAGATTTTCTTAAGGAAACCCTCTAATTTTTTATCCATTGGATCTAGGAAAGCACAACTGTCCTCGACGGGGATAGTTGTACGCTTAGCTAGGGTATATACTGCTCCCTCCACCTTAGGGACCGTCTGCCACGAGTCCCGTGTAGCGGCATCTATGGGAAACATCTTTTTAAACGCAGGAGGGGGAGAGAATGGTACACCTGGTCTATCCCATTCCTTCGTAAAATAATTTCTGAAAACCTCTTAGGGATTGGAAAAACATCAGTGTAAACAGGCACTGCAAAGTATTTGTCCATTTTACACAATTTCTCTGGGACTACAATGGTGTCAGTCATCCAGAGTTGCTAAAACCTCCCTGAGCAACAAGCGGAGGTGTTCAAGCTTAAATTTAAATGCTGTCATTTCAGAGTCAGACTGGAGTAACGCCTTCCCTGAATCAGAAATGTCACCCACAGATAGAAGCTCTCCTGCTTCGGCTTCTGTACATTGTGAGGGTATATCAGACTTAGCTACTAAAGCGTCAGAAAGCTCTGTATTTGTTCTAGCCCCAGAGCTGTCTCGCTTTCCTTGTAACCCTGGCAGTTTGGACAATACCTCTGTGAGGGTATGATTCATAACTGCCGCCATGTCTTGTAAGGTAAACGCATTGGACGCTCCAGATGTACTTGGCGTCACTTGCGCGGGAGATATAGGTTCTGACACATTGGGAGAGCTAGGTGGTTTAACCTCCCTATTGTCAGTCTGAGAAACCTCTGGTGATAAATCCTTAAAACCCATAATATGGTCTTTATAACTTATAGAAAGGTCAGTACATTTGGCACACATTCTAAGAGGGGGTTCCACAATGGCTTCTAAACATAATGAACAAGGAGTTTCCTCTATGTCAGACATGTTTAACAGACTAGTAATGAGACCAGCAAGCTTGGAAAACACTTTAATAAATGTTAAAAAGCAATTAAATAAAAACTACCTCATAAACTGCAAAACAGTGATAAAAAGTAGTAAACTCTACAAAATTTTTACAGTGTGTATAAGAGACTAAAGCAGCATTGCACCCACTTGCAGATGAATGATTAACCCCTTAGGCCCCAAAACGGATTAGAAAAACGGAAAAAACGTTAAAAAACAGTCAAACACACTGCCACAGTTGCTGTGGCCCTACCTGCCCTTAAAACACGATTTTTGCAGGAAAAACACCCTCTATAGAGGTCCTAGATGCCAGAGGACTCCTTTAGGGAAGCTGGATGTCTCAGTCTGAATATCAACTGCGCATAAAGTGCGCGAAAATAGGCCCCTCCCACCATGCACTGAATGTCAGAGGGCCTTAAAAAAAGTACTCCTAGGAGTGATCTAATAAGCCATGTGGAAAACTAGGCCCCAAATAAAGATTTATCGTTTTAACGTTTTTACACTAAGTAATATGAGTATTAACATGAATATTACCCTTTTTTGCATGCATGATCCCAGTTGCTGTTAAATCACTGTATCAGGCTTACCTCAAATATACCAGGCACTGTCAGCATTATCTAGACCTTATCATCTCTCTAGAAAAAATATACTGAACATACCTCAAAGCAGGCAATCTGCAGACCGTCCCCCCAACTGAAGTTTTCTTTCCATACTCTTCAGTTATGTGTGATAACAGCAATGGACCTTAGTTACAAACCGCTAAGATCATCAAACCTCCAGGCAGAATTCTTCTTCCAATTTCTACCTGAGAGTAAAACAGTACAACGCCGGTACCGTTTAAAAATAACAAACTTTTGATTGACAGTAAAAACTACACTGTCACCACATCTCTCTTGATACTTCCTTTCTTGTCGAGAGCTGCAAGAGAATGACTGGGGGTGGCAGTTAGGGGAGGAGCTATATAGACAGCTCTGCTGTGGGTGTCCTCTTACAGCTTCTTGTTGGGAAGGAGAATATCCCACAAGTAATGGATGAATCAGTGGACTGGATACACCTTACAAGAGAAAAAACCCTAGCCTACACTAAACTGCCAATGGCCCTTAAAAGGGGATTGCCCCAAAGAAATCAGCTCTTTTACCTGTAAAAAAAATACAAAACAACCCCCCAACAGTAAAACCCACCACCCACACAACCAACCCCCCCAATAAAAAAACCTTTCCTAAAAGACCTAAGCTCCCCATTGCCCTGAAAAGGGCATTTGGATGGGCATTGCCCTTAAAAGGACATTTAGCTCTTTTACGTTTCCAAAGTCCCTAATCTAAAAATAAAAAACTAACACTAACCCCCGAAGATCCACTTACAGTTTTTGAAGACCGGACATCCATCCTCATCCAGTCAGGAGAAGTCTTCATCCAATCGGCAAGAAGTCCTCAACAAAGCTGGGAGAAGTCGTCATCCAAGCGGCAAGAAGTCGTCCTCCAGGCGGCAGAAGTCTTCATCCAGATGGCATCTTCTATCTTCATCCTTCCGACGCGGAGTGGCTCCATCTTCAAGACATCCGGCACGGAGCATCCTCTTCTTTCGCTGGTTCTTGAAGAATGAAGTTTCCTTTAAATGACGTCATCCAAGATGGCGTCCCTTGAATTCCGATTGGCTGATAGAATTCTATCAGCCAATCAGAATTAAAGGGTAAAAAATCCTATTGGCTGATGCAATCAGCCAATAGGATTGAACTTCAATCCTATTGGCTGATAAAATCATCCAATAGGATTGAGCTCACATTCTATTGTCGAATATGGTCCGAAGACCAACCTAATTCCGCTGCTGTTGTGTCCGCCCCTACCCTGAATAAATGTGGTGCAATGCGTGAGGAGTCGAGACCAGCCTGTTGTGCCACTCTCCCCAATATTTTTCTAAATTGAAACCACTTCAACGGCTCCACCTGCGCGTGAATCAGAAACTTGGGCAATCCTCCTGGTCGTACTCCCACATATGAGTATACCAACTGCAACAGACAGCAGGCCACCCCTGGTTGTCCTGGAAGGAAAAGCCAGACCCTGCATTCTTCTTGGTTGGTCTTAGACCTCAGGATGAACAAAAGAAACGAATCATCCATCCTAGAAAGCGTACAATCTGCAAAAGAAAGCCACTGCTGAAAGCCTGGACACTACTATATCCAGATGCCCCAGCCGCATCTGTGAAAAGGTGCAATGCCTGATTTGACACTGGATCGCCTCTCCACAAGCATATGCCATTAAAGTCCTGCAAGAACCTCTCCCATACCTGCAGGTCTGCCACCAGATTCCCCGTGACTCTGATGCATGATGTTGCTTTCTTACCACCCCTCAGCTGTCTCTCCAATATTTTCTGGAAAATCATACTCTATGGGATAACTTTCCTCGCAAAGTTTAGAAGACCCAAGAGGGATTGCAACTCCTTCAGCGAGGCAATTGTCCTGACGGTTGCCAACATTTTACCAACCTTTTCCTTAGGTAACCTGTATTCCATTGCTACAGAGTCTATCTCAATACCCAGGAACGTCAGGAACGTGCACAGACCTTCCGTCTTCTCCTCTGCTAAAGGGACCCTAAACATGTTCATCATAAACCTCATGACATACATCAAAGAGGCAAACTCCTTCGTACTAGGGGCTCCTACCAACAGGAAATCGTCCGAGTAATGGGCGATCCCACTTTCCCCGAGGCTGAAACTACTGCCCAGTGTAAGAAAGAGCTGAATGCCTCAAAGTAGGCACAAGATATGGAGCAACCCATGGGTAGACGACAACAGTCCACGTAATAGGCATCCTCAAACCAGCACCCCATCAAACTGAAGGAAGACCGGTGAATAGGGAGTAAGTGAAATGCAGACTCAATGTCCAATTTTACCATTAAAGCACCAGGCCCAACTCCCCGCACTATGCCCAACGCATCGTCAAATGACTGGTAGTGCACTGAACTCAATTCTGGAGGGATAGCATCGTTCACTGAGTGTCCTACAGGATAGTGTAGGTGCTGTATCAATCTAAACACCAGGGGTAACACCAAATCTGGAATAGGCAAGTCTGGAAAGGGGCCCTCATAGGGTGTCACTACAACTCTAGCGTATATATTTAAAATAAGTGTGACCAAATAGGGTGTTACTATACCTGTAGTTTATTATATATTTAAAATATTTTTTATATATTTAGGACAGCAGTCCATAAAAATACAGTATTGTTACACCTGTAAGTTAAATATTTATATAAAAGCAAACTTAGAAAATAGGGTGTTGCTACAGCTGTAGCCTAAAAAATAAATAGACTGCCCTCTGGGCAGGCTTATAACCTAGTTAAGATATAATGCATATCTGGCCTGTTAAGGGCCCTGAGCTGAGGACTGGGGTTGAGAAACACTGATTTAAATGCTATCCTTTTTCTGTAACGTTCACCAAGTTTATTAAATAAGTTTAATTAAATACACAGCACATTTAGCCATGTAATATATGAAATCAAAGGCCTTTAAATATTAAAATATGGTGAGTTCCATCGATATATAATTTGTGGTACCACTGAGATCTATATAATTGTTAGAACAGTTGTAGGATCAGGGGTGTAATGTGGTTATAGGTATAAGAGAACAGTTGCAGGTTCTGGGGTGTGATTTGGGTATGGGGATGACAGAGCAGTTGCAGGGTCAGAGATGTGATGTGGTTATAGGTGTAACAGAACAGTTGCAGGGTCAGGGGTGTGATGTGGTTACAAGAATGACAGAGCAGTTGCAGGGTCAGGGGTGTGATGTGGTTATAGGTATAACAGAGCAGTTGCAGGGTCAGAGGTAAAGTTGCCACTTGGCCATGTTTTCCTGGACACTTGCTGCAGGGTGTACAGGGGGCAACATGCACTGTGTACCTGGGCAGCACACAAATAGGGACCCTGGACAGCACTATTCATGTTCCTCCCTGCACACCCTGGGTTTAGGGATGAGAGAGCAGTTGCAGGGTCAGAAGTGTGATGTGGGTGCAAAGATGACAGAGCAGTTGCAGGGTCAGGGGTGTCATGTGAGTACAATGATGACAGAGCATTTGCAGGGTCAGGGGTCTGATGTGGGTACAAAGTAGGGTTGCTACCTCAGCCATGTTTTCCTGGACACTTATGAGTTATACATGCTGCGTGTACAGGGGGCAACATGTACTGTGTACCTGGACAGCACACAAATAGTGACCCTGGACAGCACAATTCATGTTCCTCCCTGCACACCCTGCAGCATGTGTAGCTCATAAGTGTCCAGAAAAACATGGCCGAGGTGGCAACCCTAGTCAGAGGTGTGATGTGGGTAAAAGATGACAGATTAGTGACAGGGTCAGAGGTGTGATGTTGGACCAAGGATGACAGAGCATTGTCAGGGTCAGGGGTGCAATGTGAGTATGGGGATCAGGGCCACCACTAAAAATTTTGGGGCCCCTGACTTAACCATTGATCAGCCCCCCCCCCCTTTGACATGTGCAATTTTTGACCAAGTGACTAAAACGTATATGCACTTTATTCTTAACTGTAGTCAAACTTGTAAAAGTTGTAAAGGTAGTAACAGAAACACACAGACACACTCATACACTGAAACACACACTCACACATAAGGATTCACATATAGACACTCTAGCAGACACACAAAGAAACACACAAACACACTCAGACACCCACACAGACACTCAGCACTTGTTTACATTGACCTGACAAGTATTGAGGTAGACTACAGTTTTGTCAAAAAAGGAGATTTGCAAAACAAAATATGGAGTTCTGATTATCTTTTTGTCAAGGAAGATGCCAACTAAATGATGACAACAGCATGCAGTGGCTGAAAGGAAGGGCCCTGAACTGCCTAAACAATAATTTAAAGTTTAAATGATGGATTGGTGACTTCCGGAAAGGTCTCATTAGTCTCAAAGTCTGTAGAAAGATGTGAATAATCAGTAGTAAGGTCAAAATGTCCTAAAAAGGAACAGACAATGGACACACACACACACAAACTCAAAGTTACACATACACCCAAGGAAACACCGACAGAGACAGCCTCAGAAAACACACAAAGACATACACACACACACAGAGAGACACCCACAGAAAACACACAGACATACACACACAGAGTGACAACCACATAAAACACACAAAGACATACATACACACACACCCTCACTGAGACATCCACAGAAAACACACAGAGACACCCACAGAAAATGCACAGACATACACACACCCTCACAGAGACACCCACAGACATACACACCCACTCTCACAGAGACACCCATAGAAAAAGCACTGACATATGCACACACCCTCACATACATCCACAGAAAATGCACAAAGACATACACACACACCCTCACAGAGAGACCCACAGAAAAAAAATACATACACACTCAGAGACACAAACAAAAGCAAAAAATACATAAACACAGAAACACTCACAGGAGGGAACATTTCTGCTCATTGCATCCCCTAAATCAACAGTGTGTGACATGCATGAAAAACAAATTGCAGAAATGAAGAGATCACTTTTTAAAGAATCATATTTGTAAATGTGCAAACAAAAATAATTCTGTGAATTCAAAATTGTACATTAATGATCTGGGTAGATGGCTAGATGAAGAAAAGTACTTTTGAAAGGTTGACATATGTTTGTTTTTTTCCCATTTTCCCCAACCTAGAGCCCCACTTCAAATGTTCCCATCTGTCAGCTGTACTTATGGATTTTGAAAATGCTGTAATCTATATAGTCTTGGTGGAACCATAAGCTGTTGTACTCATACCATTAGATCTGGTTAAATGCAGGATTTAGGCTTGTTTGTATGTATTTCAAAATTAAGTCAGCTGTAGTGTAAACTGAACAGTGTTAAGTTAACCTGTCTCATTTCAAACACTGAGCAATCTTAGTCTGAAAGTATAACATTTTATGCAGATGTAAAAATCTTAGATAAAATGCCTCCTTGCATCTGGAAAGTCCTTGCATAAAGGGGCAGTAAACTGGAATGTAATGAACATATATATTTTAATTTAAAAAAAACCCTCATATCTGCCAAAAGGGCACCTACCATTTTGTATATTCAGGAGGAAAATGTGATTTTATGGACCCCTGGCCCCACCATACAACTACTACCACACTGAAGTTACAATCGGAAATTGCACAAAGAAATGAAAAACATTTACTAAGTAAGTCCTACCTCCTCTGCAAATGAAAGTGATCTGCCGTCTGACTCAGGCACACACTGTACAAACTCAAGTGCCCAGTCAGTCCCGCACTGTGCATAGTGGTTTAGTGCACATTCAGAAATTCTCTCAAATGCTAATGCTTTAACATTTCCCACGCTCAATAGCACTCTGCTTTAGTACCCTCTGGTGGCTGCTAAAATAAAATAAAAAAAAAGTTGTTCTTGCCTTATGGGGCCCCCTGGCCCATTGGGCCCCTGACAGGAGTCACCCCTGTCACCCCCTGATGGCGACCCTGCTGTTGTATGTTAACTAGCCACCATGCAGTGAGCGGACGGAGAAGGAACTGTAAGGCAATAAAACCAGCAGTAAAAAAAGAGGATTTCTTAAAAGTAATAAATTACTGCTTAAAACCCTACCCCCGCTGCTGACTTCTGTGATACGTTCATCACGGGGGCTTTTCTGATCTCAGGCTATCTCCAGCTTTACCGGGAGAAGTGTAGATGACGCTGTGATCATTCCCTGCATAATCATCCTCTCATCATGTAAAGGAATGTAGTTAGTATCCGTTCTTAGTCAGGTGCGCTAATTTTATAGCGCATACCGGCTAATTAAAAATTCAGAGGGTGATATATTAGGCACGCAACCTGGGCTTATAAAAAAAGGTTTTTTTATTATAGAGCTGGTTGGGAGTTTTTAATGTGTTCTTATTTTCTCCTGCGCTGCGCCTCGCCACTAAAAATGGCCCTGCCTGTGCCTGGCAAGACTGGCTCACAGTCTCACTAAACTTTTGGGGGTAAGTCCCACTCCCAAATAATACCACTCTCAACGCACCGTGCTTTCAGCTTGACCCACAGACACAGTAAACCACACATGTTACTATGAGACTGTCCGTGTCAAAGTAACATGTGTGCTTAAGAAGTGGACAGAGAGCTGCTGGCGGCCTATCTAGTGTTCCTTCTCAGTGTGTGCGCGGTAATGGTGGGCGGGGCTAAGGGAACTGGCAGCCCATCAGCAGCACTGTACAACATGTCACACTCACAATGAATACAATTTTTTGGCAAACTAGGAGCCACAGACTGTACTGTTTGTGCGGCAATGGTGGGCGGAGCAAAGGTAACTGGCGGCTCATCGAGCATTTGCCCGGTATGCCCTATGGTCAGTCCGGGCCTGGGGTTAGAGGTGTGATGTGGGTACAGGGATGACAGAGCAGTTGCAGGGTCAAGGGTGTAATATGGGTGCAAGAATGACAGAGCAGTTGCAGGGTTAGAGGTGTTATATGGTTATAGGTATGACAGAGCAGTTGCAGGGTCAGGGTCAGGGTATGAGGTGGGTACTGGTATGAGAGAGTAGTTGTAAGTCAGGGGTTTTATGTGGGTATGAGGATTGTACCAGATAGGACAGATAAGTTGCAGGGTCAGAGTATGATGTGTGTATTGGGATGATATAAGTATGTACTGCAGAGCTGCAGATGCTTAAAGGAACATGAAACAGTAAATACAAATATAATATAATAATGTAGATAAAACAAATATTAATCTGTGAATAATATATAGATATATCATTTACAAATCTTCAGTGCCCCCTGGTGGATGTGCAGAGATAACACCAGGAGAACAGCCTCCTGCTGATGTGTGCACTGAATGAAGTGGGTTTGGTGTCATGAAGAGATCATTCCTTCCTATACTTAAACCACTGGTTTTCAAACCTGTCCTCAGGACTCCCCAACAGGCCAGGTTTTCAGGATTACCTAACCATGTTTACTAATCAGCTGATAACTTCACCTGTGCTCTAGTTCAGATATCCACAAAATGTGGTCTGTTAGGGAGGCCTGAGGACAGGTTTGAAAACCAATTACTTAAACTGACCTTTCCCCTGACCCTTCCTCAGTCAGATGTGTGCAGAAGAAAGTAGCTATCAGAATGATATAAGAAGATATCAACTGCCTTGAACACTTAGAGAATTGCATACCACATCTTAACAAAATACAAAATATTCCAAAGGTTATTAATTATTTATTAATAAGGATATTTTTGAATTATTAAAAACTGTGAATCTGTCTTCAGTAACTCAGCAACTCTTTTTCTGCAGTGCCCCACCTGTGGGGCATGCAGAAATAGCGTGATCTCGCAATTTTGAGCGAGATTGCGGCAGAGAGAAGTCCGTCCTTAAGGGGTTAAAGGGGCAGTAAACTGAAACAATGTTATATAATTCTGCACATAGTGCAGAATTATATAACATTAATTTAGTGCCAACTTTATACTTCAAAGTACTTGAAAGATTTTTAATGCCAAAGTAGAAATTTGTAGAACGCCGCTCCTGGCTCTACTGAGCGGGTCTGGTCTTTTCAGAAGCGCATCGCAGTACGCTGTCTAGTCACAGCCGGTCCGAACGCATCATTAAACTCAAGCGAGCTACAGTGAGTTTATTAGCGTGATCGGGCCAGCTGTGACTAGACAGCGTGCCGCGATGCGCTTCTGAAAAGACCAGACCCGCTCAGTAGAGCCAGGAGCGGCGTTCTACAAATTTCTACTTAAGCATTACAAATCTTTCAAATACTTTGAAGTATAAAGTTGGCACTAAATTAATGTTATATAGTTCTGCACTATGTGCAGAATTATATAACATTATTGTTTAGGTTTACTGCCCCTTTAAGATACAAAATATTCCAAAGGTTATTAATTATTTATTAATAAGTATATTTATTAATTATTAAAAACTGTGAATCTGTCTTCAGAAATAACAAGCCTCTTCTTCAGAGCAAAAATGTTACAGAATAAACAAACTTGAGAAATAGACCTTTAATGGACATAAACCTCAAATGTTTCTGTTATGATTCAGATGGAACACACAATTTTATACAACTTCTATTATCAAATTCATTCTCTTGGTATCCTTTATTGAAGGAGCAGCAATGCACTACTGGGAGCTAGCTGAACTCATTGGGCATGCAGCCACCAATCAGCAGCTAGCTCCCAGTAGTGCATTGCTGCTCCTGAGCCTACCTAGGAATGTTTTCAACAAAGGATACCAAGAGAACATAGCAAATTAGATAACAGTAGTACATAGGAAAGTTGTTCCTAGCGATTTACACTAGAAACATTACCGCAATCTCAGAGCCGTGGTTAACTTAACAAAACACATAAAAAATACATTACAAAGTACAGTTACACTCATAATAACATCTAACCAAATTTATTCAAAAACATATTGCACAAAAAAAGTTAAAAGTGCACAAAGATATGAGATCTCCATGAAAAAAATAAATAAAATGGTAGTCAAAAGACTTTAACATAGACATATAGTACATAAAGATGTATGTGTGTGTGTGTGTATATATATATATATATAATAGTAACAAAAGCTTGCACTCACTGGACATTTTTCAAACACCAAAATATTCTTTAATGTGACGTTTCAGAGACAAAGTATCCCCTTCCTCAGACGTGACATTAAAGAATATTTCGGTGTTTGAAAAAAGTCCAGTGAGTGCAAGCTTTTGTTACTATTATCTATTACCTACTAGCACCCTGGCGGATGAAATTTGAAGTGAGAGTGCTCATCCTGGAATTACATATATATATATATATATATATATATATATATATATATATATATATATATATATATATATATATATATATATATATATATATATATATATATATATACACACACACACACACAGTATATATATGTGTATATATGTATTTACAGACATACAGTATCTCCCTAACATTTTTGTAAATATTTTATTATATCTTTTCATGTGACAACACTGAAGAAATGACACTTTGCTACAATGTAAAATAGTGAGTGTACAGCCTGTATAACAGTGTAAATTTGCTGTCCCCTCAAAATAACTCAACACACAGCCATTAATGTCTAAACCTTTGGCAACAAAAGTGAGTAAGTGAGTAAGTACTGACACAGAGACAATAATGGAAACATTTAGAGTCTACTATCAGAAGCTTTACAATACAGAGAGAATAAACTATAATAAGAACAAAAATTTATGGGAGAAAATTAAATTACCTAAGATAACGGAAGAACAACAAGACATGATAAACGCAAGAATAGAGAAAGAGGAAATACTAAGTGCCATTAAAAACTTACTAATAGCGAAAGCAGCGGGGCCAGATGGCCTCCCCATAGATTTTTACAAAACAATAATAGAAAAAGTAATAGATCCATTACACAACATATACACAAACATGTATAATGAGGAAGGCTCAATATCACAAATATTTAAGGCTACAAATATAGTGGTCATACCAAAAGAGGGAAAAGATTTAACATTACCTCAATCCTATAGACCTCTATCCCTAATAAATACTGACTATAAGATTCTCATGAAAATACTAGCTAAAAGAATGAATAATATTATAACAGACATCATAGGAAGAGAACAAGTGTGCTTTATAAATGGAAGATCATCCACAACACATGTGAGGACTATATTACAAATATTAGAAAAATATAGATTAAACAAAGAAATGAGATTAGAGAGGAAACTGCCGGAGGCCTTCCTGCTGTCGATAGACGCAGAGAAGGCCTTCGACAGAGTTGAATGGGAACATATTGTAACTACACTCAAGGCGTTTAATTTTAAGGGCCCATTTCTGGAATTTATTATGAAATTATATACAAAAGCAGAAACACAGATAATAATAAACGGGGAAACATCCGAATCTATAACATTATTTCGCGGTACCCGACAAGGCTGCCCTCTATCACCACTATTGTTCGATCTATCACTGGAACCATTAATACACCTATTGAAACAAATACCGTTTGGTATCAAGATGGAAGATCTTGAGATAAAAGCAGCTTTATATGCAGACGATCTGATGCTGTTCGTTGCAAACCCACAAAAGCATATAAACCAGATTATTTTGAAAATAGAACAATATGGAGAGATATCAGGGTATAGAATTAATATCGCAAAATCCAAAATTTATTGGATACACAAAGGAAAAGACAATACGAAATATCCATTTGAAGTGGAAGATGATTATATAACATACTTGGGCATTAAACTGAACAACGATCCAGTTAAGACATATAAAATAAATTACCACCCACTTATCGTGCAAATTAAAAGAGATCTAAAGATATGGAGTAAATTATATTTAAACTTGACAGGGAGAATACAACTAATTAAGATGATGATATTGCCAAGGCTACTATACCCAATGCAAATGCTACCTTTTCTATTAAAGAAGGTAGACTTAATAAGTATAAATAAAATAATCAAAAACTTCATCTGGAAAGATAAGAAAGCGAGGATAAGCTTAAAGAAGCTGCAGGCTACCCAAGAATGTGGAGGTGCAGGATTACCTAATATTCAGTATTATAACTGGGCAATTCTATCAAAATATGCAATAGAATGGATAACGGAAAAAGGCCAGACAGTATGGCTAGAATTAGAACAGAAACTAGCCAATCCAATGAAGCTAACATTCCTGCTGTTTGCATCGACAAGGGAATTAACGAAAGAACAAAAGAATAATGCTATGATAAAAGATACCCTAAGGGCATGGAAAAAAGTTAATAAACAATTAGAAACAACAAAAGAGATTATAATGTATATGCCAATACAGGGCAATCCCAGATTTGAACCTGGAAACTACTTTCCCTTTAAAAAAAAAGACGGAAGCCCAATAATTAGACAAATTAAAGATGTAATGAACATGACAAAAGGAAACATTAAAACAATGCTAGAACTATCCGATGAAACGGATGCCTTTAAGGGACAGATTTTACCATATCTACAAATAAAACATCTTATTCAGACAGAACTGGAAAATTTAAGGGAAAATACAGTAGAAAAGATAATGGAGAGCGTTATTGAAAGAAGTAAAAAGTCAAAATACAAACTATCATTTATATACAAACAACTAATAAAAAAAGAATCAGACCCATGCTTAAGAGACATAATAAATAAGTGGGATAGGGCCACTTATACAGACATAGGGAAAGAAAGAATACTAAACAGCATAAAGATAGTAAAGAAATCAACATTGGATATGGGGTTAAGGGAATCAAATTTAAGATTACTACACCATGACTATATTACCCCTACAAGGAGAGCAAAATGGGATAATGGGACTAACCCAGTCTGCATAAAATGTAATAAAAGTACACCGGATATATTACACTATATCTGGCTATGCCCAAAAATTAGACAATTTTGGTACCAGGTAGCAACACTAATATCGCAAATAGTTAAAAATAAAATAATATTAGAACTAGAGAACATCCTGATTTTTACTATACCTAAAAAAATTAAAAAAGAGGAAAGGAGATTAACAACGATGATTATACTATTGTCAAGAAAGCTGATATTTAAATTTTGGATTGAAAAAAGAAAAAAACCTACGATTAGATATCTAAAAGAAATAATAATACAACAGATTAACATAGAAAGAGCAGACACCTTGGCTGACGTAGACAATAGAATCGGAATATTCTTTGAAAAATGGTCTCTATATGTAAAAAGTCAATCTATAGAATTCCAAAGGAAAATTTTAAAACCTTTTGAAAATACGGAATATTTTTTGGAAGCCCAAATTAGAGGAGAATGGAGCTTAATAACACACTGAGTGGAGGGGGGGGGGGGAGATGAAGGAACCTGTTTTTACATTCCTTTTTTTTTTTTTTCTTTCTTTCTCTTTCTCCACCCACCTATGTGCTCACATCCCCATACAGAAACCAATGTAACAACTGATGGCCAAAGAAAGACTGCTTAGCAGAACTTAAAGGATGTATTTAAGAACTTATAAAATATAAACTGATCTGTTAAAGGAAGGAATCTTTAGAAACTATAACTTAAATGAAAACATAAACAAAAAATGAGGATGTTTCTAGAATGCATTATGGATACTAGTTAGAAAACTGTAACTTATTATTTTTTCTCTTTTATTCGCTCATCCCAATGTTGTAATGTTTTCCTTTCTTTTCTTTTAATTGTTACTAATAAATAATATAGAAGAAAAAAAAAAAAAAAAAAAGAATATTTCGGTGTTTGAAAAAAGTCCAGTGAGTGCAAGCTTTTGTTACTATTATCTATTACCTACTAGCACCCTGGCGGATGAAATTTGAAGTGAGAGTGCTCATCCTGGAATTATATATATATATATATATATATATATATATATATATATATATATATATATATATATATATATATATATATATACACACACACACACACACAGTATATATATGTGTATATATGTATTTACAGACATACAGTATCTCCCTAACATTTTTGTAAATATTTTATTATATCTTTTCATGTGACAACACTGAAGAAATGACACTTTGCTACAATGTAAAATAGTGAGTGTACAGCCTGTATAACAGTGTAAATTTGCTGTCCCCTCAAAATAACTCAACACACAGCCATTAATGTCTAAACCTTTGGCAACAAAAGTGAGTAAACCCCTAAGTGAAAATGTCCAAATTTGGCCCAAAATGTCAATATTTTGTGTGGCCACCATTATTTTTTTGCACTGCCTTAACCCTCTTGGGCATGGAGTTCACAAGAGCTTCTCAGGTTGCCACTTCTCCATGACGACATCACAGAGCTGGTGGATGTTAGAAACCTTGAGCTCCCCCACCTTCCATTTGAGGATGCTCCACACATGCTCAATAGGGTTTAGGTCTGAAGACATGCTTGGCAAGTCCATTACCTTTACCCTCAGCTTCTTTAGCTGTCGTTTATCATGTTGGAATTCTGCCCTACGGCCCAGTCTCCAAAGGTAGGGGATCATTCTCTGCTTCAGTATGTCACAGTACATGTTGGCATCCATGGTTCCCTCAATGAACTGTAGCTCCCCAGTGCCGGCAGCCCTCATGCAGGCCCAGACCATGACACTCCCACCACCATGCTTGACTGTAGGCAAGACACACTTGTCTTTGTACTCCTCACCTGGTTGCCGCCACACATGCTTGACACCATCTGAACCAAATAAGTTTATATTGGTTTCATCGGACCACAGGAAATGGTTCCAGTAATCCATGTCCTTAGTCTACTTGTCTTCAGCAAACTGCTTGCAGGCTTTCTTGTGCATCATCTTTAGAAGAGGCTTCCTTCTGGGACGACAGCCATGCAGACCAATTTGATGCAGTGTGCAGCGTATGGTCTGAGCACTGACAGGTTGACCCCCCACCCCTTCAACCTCTGCAGCAATGCTGGCAGCACTCATATGTCTATTTCCCAAAGACAACCTCTGGATAGGACACTGGGCAGGTGCACTCAACTTCTTTGGTCAACCATGGCGAAGCTTGTTCTAAGTGGAACCTGTCGTGTAAAACCGCTGTATGGTCTTGCCCACCGTGCTGCAGCTCAGTTTCAGGGTCTTGGCAATCTTCTTATAGCCTAGCCCATCTTTATCTAGAGCAAACATTATTTTTTTCAGATCTTCAGTTATTTGCCATGAGGTGGCATGTTGAACTTCCAATGACCAGTATGAGAGTGTGAGAGCGATAACACCAAATTTAACACACCTGCTCCCCATTCACACTTGAGACCTTGTAACACTAACGAGTCACATGACACCAGGGAGAGAAAATGGCTAAATGGGCCCAATTTGAACATTTTCACTTAGGGGTGTACTCACTTTTGTTGCCAAAGGTTTAGACATTAATGGCTGTGTGTTGAGTTATTTTAAAGGGGACAGCAAATTACACTGTTATACAGGCTGTACACTTACTACTTTACATTGTAGCAAAATGTCATTTATTCAGTGTTGTTACATGAAAAGATATAATAGAATATTTACAAAAATGTGGGGTGTACTCACTTTTGTGAGATTCTGTATATACACACACACACGCATTAGAGCCCTTTGTAATTAAGTAGCTGAAAACATGAAAAACCATATTTATGCAATATTCATTTTTAATAAATTCTTATACTTTGTATTTACTGTAAATCTTTCACATTCCAATTTTCTGCACATAGCAGAATATGTTCTAAGTATATATATATATATATATATATATATATATATATATATATATATATATCTATGTATATCTATACCTATATATAATCATGTATATACAGTTAGGTCTGTAAATAATTGGACACTGACACAATTTTTATAATTCTGGCTCTGTATGCCACCTCAATGTATTTTAAATGAAACAACCGAGATGCAATTTAAAGGGACAGTATACTGTAAAATAGTTGTTCCCTTAATGTGTTTACAATTGCTTTTTTACCAACTGCAAAAAAATATGAAAATTAGCTTTTTAAGGTTTATTTGTTTATATTAAAGCTCTGATTTTGTGTTTTGAAGCCACAACCTAATAAAATGGGTTGAGCTTGTAGGTATAATCAGATCTCATTACTGTATCACGTTGTGTACATATACCTGCTTCGTTATCTTATATCTGTCCATTAAACAATCACCAGTACTTGGAGAAAACAATGTACAATCAACATTGTATTACCTTATCTCTGCTATATCCCACTGGGAGTGTAATTTCTTCTACTGACAGTGTTTACAAAGCTTATCTATAGCTTGGACCTGCGGCCACAAACTTTCACAATAGGTGGGGATACCACATGCTAAATCAACTATTTCAAATGCCAATATAAAGGTAAATTAGCTACTTGTAAACAATTTAATACACTCCAATAGGTAAAGTGGATAATTGGGAACAAATTAAAGTGGATAAATATTTTGAGTAAACTGTCCCTTTAAGTGCAGGCTTTTATCTTTAATTCAAGGGGTTGAACAAAAATACCATATGAAACGATTAGGAATTGCAACCATTTTCATACACAGTCATCTTATTTCAGGGGCTCAAATGTAATTGGACAAATTAACACAATCATTAATAAAATGTTAATTTTTAATACTTTGTCAAGAATCTGTAGGCAATGACTGCTTAAAGTCTGGAAGTTCATCAAATGCTGGGTTTCCTCCTTTGTAATGCTTTGCCAGGCCTTTACTGCAGCTGTCATCAGTTATCGTTTGCTCATGGGTCTTTCTGCCTTAAGTTTTTGGGTCATTGTCCATCTGTAAAGTGAAGCGCCATTCAATCAACTTCACTGAACTGTGAATTTGTATCTGCATAAATAACATGCCCCTTCTTCACAGCAAAATGTTATAAAATTAACATAGAGTTGATAAATAGACTATAATCATGAAAGATAACTTTTGGGTTTCAGATAGAACATACCATTTTCAGATTTACTTCTATTATATTTTCTTCATTCTCTTGGAATCCTTAGTTGAAGGATAGCAATGCTCTACTGGGGCCTATCTGAATACAATGGATGAGACAGTGACAACAGGCTAGCTCACAGTAGTACATTACATCTGAGTGAGTCTACCTATGCAGGCTTTTCAACAATGGATATCAAGAATTAGATAAGAGAAGTCAATTAGAGAATTATTAAAAATTTAATGTTCTTTCTGAATCATGAAAGTTTAATTTTGACTGTATTTTCCTTTAATGTCATTGCTCCCCTGCAAATCTATGTACACAGAATCAACACATACTAAATTTCAGGAAGTTCACTGAATAGAAGATTGTAGTGGAATAGATCTGCACAAGGACCTAAGTGTGAGGAGGGAGGGGAAAGCATTAAAATAAAAAATAATGTTATTGTTTTAGTTAAATAAAACTATTTCTATTGTTATTATTAATGTAATCCTACTGACTAGTGATTTAAATCACATCCACCCTGGGGTCACCTCATAAATGCTTGATGTGCAGAAAGGGAATCAAACAGCTCCAAAACTGCATGCCCCAGGGGGTCACATGCAGTCATCATCAGCAATTGGTATTGTGTGGGTGACAACTACATACCACCCTCTGTACTTAGGAGGTTAAACTCTGATTTCTTTTAATATGAGTTTTCTGATGGTTAATAAGAGTTGTTTTCCGAGTAAAACATTTTCCGCATTTAGAACATGAAAATCCTTTCTCCCCTGCATGAATTTTCTGATGGCTAATAAGATTTGATTTCAGAGCAAAACATTTCCCACAGTCAGAACATGAAAATCCTTTCTCACCTGTATGAATTTTCTGATGGCTAAGAAGAGTTGATTTCTGAGTAAAACATTTCCCACAGTCAGAACATGAAAATGCTTTCTCTCCTGTATGAATTTTCTGATGCCTACTAAGATTTGATTTGAGAGTAAAACATTTCCCACAGTCAGAACATGAAAATGCTTTCTCCCCAGTATGAGTTTTCTGATGCTTAATAAGAGTAATTTTCCGGGTAAAACATTTCCCACAGTCAGAACATGAAAATGCTTTCTCCCCAGTATGAATTTTCTGATGCGTAATAAGATTTGATTTCTGAGTAAAACATTTCCCACAGTCGGAACATGTAAATGCTTTTTCTCCTGTATGAATTTTCTGATGGCTAAGAAGAGTTGATTTCAGAGTAAAGCATTTCCCACAGTCAGAACATGAAAATGGTTTCTCCCCTGTATGAACTTTCTGATGGCTAAGAAGATGTGATTTCAGAGTAAAACATTTTCCACATTCAGAACATGAAAATGCTTTCTCCCCAGTATGAATTTTCTGATGCCTAATAAGAGTTGATTTTAGAGTAAAACATTTTCCACAGTCAGGACATGAAAATGCTTTTTCTCCTGTGTGAATTTTCTGATGATCAATAAGATGTGATTTCTGAGCACAATATTTCCCACAGTCAGAACATAAAAATCCTTTTTTTGCTCTATGTATTTTCCGATGAGCAACAAGATTTTTTCTATAGTTAAACAATTTCCCACATATAAGACAGGAAAATGGCTTTTCTCCTGTATGAATATTCAGATGTTTACAAAGATGTACATTTCCCACGTGGCTTCTTTGATTTTGCAGAAGATGTAAAGAAGCATCTGAACTCTTATCAGGACTAGGATTATTGCCGTCTGTGAATTCACCTGTCAATAAGAAACAGAATAGGAGTAAATGTTATTAATTACATAATTATTTTATCATGAAAACATATAAACTGATCTGATTTAGTCAGTCCCCTACACTAGTAGTAGACACTGTGACAACTAGACCTATCCCAGCTTCCATGCAAAGTCTTAAGGACAGTTTACTTGAAGTTAGGGACTATTTCTGAGAATTCACACTAAGTCAAAGACTGAACTTAATTGAAATTAATGTTTTTCTACATAATGTATCTAGTTCTTTTAAAGTTGTGTTCACAGAAACTTTTAGTGATTATTTTAACCATAAATTAATCTTTATAAATATGTTTTCCATTGTTTATTATAATCTCACTATAGTTTATTTAATTATGTTAACATGTATTGCCTGGGTGAAAGAATGTACCACAGTGATATGATAGAAACCGCAAATATATAAAGGAATTTATATAGTTCAAGACAAAAGTATTTTCTACTTTTTAAATAAAGGAGGAAAATGAATAGAGCCATTTCATACCCTTGTGCTGAAGCAGTGTTCAGTCTTTTGCATTCATTGTATTTAGAATTTAGCCCTACATAAGTTATAGCACAATCACCACAAATAACAGGTGAGTTTCCATCTATGTGTTTTATTAGGCGGGAGTAGTGGCTCTAAAAGTGAGACAAATACACTTACCTGTGCCCTGTTTCACAGAGACATGTCACATACGTACACTCACCTGTGCCCTGTGTCCCTCACATGTCACCCACTTTCACTCACCTGTGTCCTTCACACACGTACACTCACCTGTGCCCTGTGTCCCTGAGACACATCACACATGTACACTCACCTGCACCCTGTTTCCCACAGACACATCACACAAGTACACTCACCTGTGCCCTATATCCCTTACATGTCACACTCATACACTCACCTGTGTCCCTCAGACACATCACACACATACTCACCTGTGCCTTGTGTCCCTCAGACATATCACACATACACTCACCTGTGCCCTGCGACCCTTACATATCACACACGTACACTCACCTGTGCCCCTTACATGTCACACGCGTACACTCACCTGTGACCTGTATCCCTCAGACACATCACACATGTACACTCACCAGTGCCCTGTGTCCCTTACATGTCACACACGTATACACTCACCTGTGCCCTGTATTCCTCAGATATATCACACATGTACACTCACCTGTACCCTGTGCCCCTAACATGTCACACACATACACTCACCTGTGCCCTGTGTCCCTCAGGCACATCACACATGTAGACTTACCTGTGGCCTGCATCCTTTAAATGTCACATACGTGCACTCACCTGTGCCCTGCGTCCCTCAGACACCTCACACACATGTACACTCACCTGTGCCCCTTACATGTCACACACTTATACACTCACTGGTGCCCTGGGTCCCTTACATGTCACACACGTATACACTCACTGGTGCCCTGGGTCCCTTACATGTCACACGTATACACTCACTGGTCCCTTGTGTCCCTAACATGTCACACACATACACTCACCTGTGTCCATTACATGTCACACACATACACTCACCTGTGCCCCTTACATATCACACACATGCACTCACCTGTGTCCCTCAGACACATCACACACATACACTCACCGGCGCCCCATTTCCCACAGACTCACCTATGGTCTGCATCCCTTACATGTCACACACGTACACTCACCTGTGCCCTGTGTCCCTTACATGTCACACATGTACACTCACCTGTGCCCTGTGTCCCTTACATGTCACACAAGTACACTCACCTGTGCCCTGTGTCCCTTACATGTGACACACGTACTCACCTGTGCCCTGTATTCCTCAGACACATCACACACATACACTCACCTGTGTCCCTTACATGTCACACATGTACACTCACCCGTGCCCTGTGTCCCTTACATGTCACACATGTACACTCACCTGTGCCCTGTGTCCCTTACATGTCACACATGTACACTCACCTTTGCCCTGTATTCCTCAGACACATCACACACGTACACTCACCTGTGGCCTGCATCCCTAACATGTCACACACGTACACTCATCTGTGCCCTGTGTCCCTCAGACACATGTACACTCACCTGTGCCCTTTGTCCCTTACATGTCACACACATACACCCACCTGTGCCCTGTATCCCTTACATGTCACACACGTACACTCACCTGTGCCCTGTGTCCCTTACATGTGACACACGTACACTCACATGTGGCCTGCATCCCTTACACGTCACACAAGTACACTCACCTGTGGCCTGCATCCATTACATGTCACACAAGTACACTCACCTGTGGCCTGAATCCTTTACATGTCACACATGTACACTTACATGTGCCCTGTGTCCCTTACATGTCACACAAGTACACTTACCTGTGTCCCTCAGACACATCACACAGAAATTGTCACCTGTGTCCCACACACACATCACACATGTACACTCACCTGTGGCCTGCATCCCTAACATGTCACACACGTACACTCATCTGTGCCCTGTGTCCCTCAGACACCTCACACACATGTACAATCACCTGTGCCATTTGTCCCTTACATGTCACACACGTACACTCATCTGTGCCCTGTGTCCCTCAGACACCTCACACACATGTACAATTACCTGTGCCCTTTGTCCCTTACATGTCACACACGTACACTCACCTGTGCCCTGTATCCCTTACATGTCACACACGTGCACTCATCTGTGCCCTGTGTCCCTCAGACACCTCACACACGTACACTCACCTGTGCCCTGTGTTCCTCGGACATCTCACACATGTACACTCACCTGTGCCCTTTGTCCCTTACATGTCCCACACGTACACTCATCTGTGCCCTGTGTCCCTCAGACACCTCACACACATGTACAATCAACTGTGCCCTTTGTCCCTTACATGTCACACACGTACACTCACCTGTGCCCTGTGTCCCTTACATGTCACAAAAGTACACTCACCTGTGCCCTGTGTCCCTCAGACATCTCACACACGTACACTCACCTGTGCCCTGTGTTCCTCGGACATCTCACACACGTACACTCACCTGTGCCCTGCGTCCCTTACATGTCACACATGTACACTCACCTGTGCCCTTTGTCCCTCAGACACATCACACACACTCACCTGTGCCCTGCGTCCCTTACATCTCACACACGTACACTCACCTGTGCCCTGTATTCCTCAGACACATCACACACGTACACTCACCTGTAGCCTGCATCCCTTACATGTCACACACGTACACTCATCTGTGCCTTGTGTCTCTCAGACACCTCATACACATGTACACTAACCTGTGTCCCTTACATGTCACACACGTACACTCGCCATTGCCCTGTGTCCCTCAAACACATCACACACGTACACTCACCTGTGCCCTGCGTCCATTACATGTCACACACGTACACTCACCTGTGCCCTGCGTCCCTTACATGTCACACATGTACACTCACCTGTGCCCTGTGTCCCTCAGACACATCACACACATACACTCACCTGTGCCCTGCGTCCCTTACATGTCACACACGTAAACTCACCTGTGCCCTGTATTCCTCAGACATATCACACACATACACTCACCTGTGCCCTGCGTTCCTTACATGTCACACATGTACACTCACCTGTGCTCTGTGCCCCTTACATGTCACACACATACACATACCTGTGACCATCAGACACATCACAGACGTACACTCACTTGTTCCCTGTGTCCCTCAGACACATCACACACGTACACTCACCTGTGCCGTTTCCCATAGACACATCACACACGTACACTCACCTGTGCCCCTTACATGTCACACATGTACACTCACCAGTGCCCTGTGTCCCTCAAACACATCACACACATACACTCACCTGTGCCCTGCCTCCCTTACATGTCACACACGTACACTCACCTGTGCCCTGAGTCCCTTACATGTCACACATGTACAATCACCTGTGCTCTGTGCCCCTTACATGTAACACACATACACATACCTGTGTCCATCAGACACATCACACACGTACACTCACCTCTGCCCTGTGTCCCTCAGACACATCACACACGTACACTCACCTGTGCCCCGTGTCCCTCAGACACATCACACACGTACACTCACCTGTGCCCCGTGTCCCTCAGACACATCACACACGTACACTCACCTGTGCCCCTTACATGTCACACACATAAAACTCACCTGTGTCCCTCAGCCACATCACACACGTACACTAACCTGTGCCCTGTATTCCTCAGATATATCACACATGTACACTCACCTATATCCTGTGCCCCTTACATGTCACACACGTATGCACTCACCTATGCCCTGTGTCCCTTATATGTCACACACATACACTCACCTGTGTCCCTCAGACACATCACACACATGCACTCACCGGTGCACCATTTCCCACAGACACATCATACACGTACACTCACCTATGGCCTGCATCCCTTACATGTCACACATGTATACTCAACTGTGACCTGTGTCCCTCAAACATCTCACACACATACACTCACCTGTGCCCTGTGTCCCTTACATGTCACACACACGTACTCACGTGGCCTGCATCCCTTACATGTCAAACATGTACACTCACCTGTGGCCTGTATTCCTCAAACACATCACACATGTACACTCACCTGTGGCCTGTATTCCTCAAACACATCACACACGTACACTCACCTGTGCCTTGTGTCCCTCAGACACCTCACACACGTACACTCACCTGTGCCTTGTGTCCCTCAGACACCTCACACACATGTACACTAACCTGTGCCCCTTACATGTCACACACGTACACTCACCAGTGCCCTGTGTCCCTCAGACACATCACACACATACACTCACCTGTGGCCTGCGTCCCTTACATGTCACACACGTACTCACCTGTGCCCGGCGTCCCTTATATGTCACACACGTACACTCACCTGTGCCCCTTACATGTCACACATCAGACACATCACACACATACACTCACCTGTGCCTTGTGTCCCTCAGACACATCACACACGTACACTCACCTGTGCCGTGTATCCATCAGAAACATCACACACGTACACTCACCTGTGCCCTGTTTGCCATAGACATATCACACATGTACACTCACCTGTGCCCTGTTTCACAGAGACATGTCACATACATACACTCACCTGTATCCATCAGCCACCTCACATACGTACTCACTGTGCCCTGTGTGACTCAGACACATTAAACATGTATACTCACCTGTGCCGTGTATCCCACAGACACATCACACACGTACACTCACCTGTGCCCCGTTTCCCACAGAAAAATCACACACGTACACTCTGTGGTGACATTTTATCACTGGAATATTGAAATATAGCTTACAGATTTTATACCTGGCATTTCACATTGAAATTGAATATTCAAGTAGTTCTTTGGCCTAGTGTCTGTCTAAATAGGACACTCCCAATAGCCTTTGAATGGCATTTGATAAACCACTCCCTATTGAATTAGGGTATAAAAAAAAACTGGAACACCAAAACCTCTCTCTTTTTCTTATCTTGTTCCTGCTGAAAAGATGGCTGATGGTGGAAACACTGGAGGATGTGGTTAAGTATATTCTTATGATTATTTTAGCAGTGTTGCACAAATTGGGGTTGTAGTAGAGTTGCCCTGTATTAATTATTTGGACTTTTTTTGCAGTAAAATAGATGTGTATATATAGCTGTAAATCTTTCTCTTATTAGTAACATATATTGATTCCTAATAAACTGTTTGGAAAGAATGGAGACTCTTTTTAAAGTGTTTATTTCACAACTTACTTGTATTGGTTTAGTGGTTTTACCATAGAGATTTAGTACTAAATTAGAATTATATTTAGTATAAAGTAAAAATATTTTAAACTAATTAATAACCACACACTCACCTGTGCCCTATATTCCCGAGATTCCTCACATACGTACACTCACCTGTGCCCTGTGTCCCTCAGACACATCACACATGTACACTCACCTGTACCCTGTATCCCTCAGACACATCACACACATACACTCACCTGTGCCCTGTATCTCTCAGACACATCACACACGTACACTCACCTGTGCCCTGTATCCCTCAGGCACATCACACACGTACACTCACCTGTGGCCTGCATCCCTTACATGTCACACACATACACTCACCTGCGTCCCTTTCACACATCACAAACATACACTCACCTGTGCCCTGTGTCCCTCAGGCACATCACACACGTACACTCACCTGTGCCCTGTATCCCTCAGGCACATCACACACATACACTCACCTGTTGCCTGTATCCCTCAGACACATCACACACGTACACTCACCTGTGCCCTGTTTCCCACAGACACAACACACAAGTACACTCACCTGTGCCCTGTGTCCCTCAGACACATCACACATGTACACTCACCTGTACCCTGTATCCCTCAGACACATCACACACGTACACTCACCTGTGCCCTGTATCCCTCAGGCACATCACACACATACACTCACCTGTTGCCTGTATCCCTCAGACACATCACACACGTACACTCACCTGTGCCCTGTTTCCCACAGACACAACACACAAGTACACTCACCTGTGCCCTGTGTCCCTCAGACACATCACAAATGTACACTCACCTGTGCCCTGTGTCCCTCAGGCACATCACACATGTACACTCACCTGTGCCCTGTATCCCTCAGACACATCACACATGTACACTCACCTGTACCCTGTATCCCTCAGACACATCACACATGTACACTCACCTGTACCCTGTATCCCTCAGACACATCACACACGTACACTCACCTGTGCCCTGTATCCCTCAGACACATCACACACGTACACTCACCTGTGCCCTGTATCCCTCAGGCACATCACACACGTACACTCACCTGTGGCCTGTGTCCCTCAGAAACCTCACACACATGTACACTCACCTGTGCCCATTACATGTCACACACGTATACACTCACCTGCGCCCTGTGTCCCTTACATGTCACAGACGTACACTCAAATGTGCCCCGTGTCCCTTACATGTCACACACGTACACTCACCTGCGCCCCTTACATGTCACAGACGTACTCACCTGTGCCCTGCATCCCTTACATGTCACAAACGTACACTCACCTGTGCCCTTTGTCCCTTACATGTCACACACGTACACTCACCTGTGCCCTGTGTCCCTTACATGTCACACACATACACTCCATTTGCCCTGTATCCCTCAGACACATCACACACATACACTCACCTGTGCCCTATGACCCACAGACACATCACACATGTACACTCACCTGTGCCCTGTATCCCTCAGGCACATCACACATGTACACTCACCTGTGCCCTGTATCCCTCAGACACATCACACATGTACACTCACCTGTGCCCTGTATCCCTCAGACACATCACACACATACACTCACCTGTGCCCTGTATCCATCAGGCACATCACACATGTACACTCACCTGTGCCCTGTATCCCTCAGACACATCACACACGTACACTCACCTGTGCCCTGTGTCCCTCAGACACATCACACATGTACACTCACCTGTGCCCTGTGTCCCTCAGATACGTCTCACACTTACAATCACCTGTGCCCCGTGTCTCTCAGATACATCACACACGTACACTCCCCTGTGCCCTGTGTCCCTTACATGTCACACACGTACACTCACCTGTGCCCTGTATCCTTCAGGCACATCACACACGTATGCTCACCTGTGCCCTGTATTCTTCAGACACATCACACACATGTACACTCACCTGTGCTTATATTGGCACATATTTCCTGTTCTGCAGCTCCTGGCATATTTCTTAGCCACTGATCTTCAGTTTGTTTAGTGTTACATGAAATCTTAGCATCATTTACACCTGCAATAAAAAACAAACAATCTAAAGAGCCACTATTTACAGTGCCAATGGTCTCTTTTAAAATAAAATGTCAAAAATTGTGTAATTTAATTTAACTAAACCTGAGCAGAGATCACTATCTGTCACATCTGGAAGAAGTACCATGTAGTAACAGCATAAGTACAGCATGTAGTAAAGAAAGTTAGCAGGGATTTAGTGACTTTACTAGCTGCAAATACACCCCCACCGTAGCCAATCAGAATTCCCTTGTATATTAAAAATAAAATCCATTCTAATGTTTTTCATTAAAACATCCCATATGCTTTGCAAATGCACTCATATCACAATAACACCCGTTATACCTGACATGGGGACAATACAGCACTAGTATTCTAACAGCTCCTTCACCTGACATGAAAAAATACAGTAATAGAATTCCAACAGCACCCAAAGTTCTCCCCAGGACCTTTTTAGTGGGTGCACCACCCAGCTGATTTTACTGACTACCTGCTAAAAGTTTAGCTATCTTAAGCTAAAATTAGCTAATATTAAAAATGTTAAATTTGTATTCCACAATTTATCATTAAATACATTCTGTTCAATTCTTAAATTAATTTTGTCTAGATTACAAGTTGTGCATTAGGGTAAAAAAGCAGCGTTAAGAGGTCCTAACGCTGCTTTTTTACGCCTGCTGGTCTTACGAGTCTTAAAGGTTTAGGGTGACCGCACACTTCTTACCGCAAACGACTTACGTAAACTCTGTGAAGTCTTTTTTCTATGGGACTTCCATAGCGCCGGTATTACGAGTCTGTCCTGTGAGGCCAAAAAGTGAGCGGTACACCCTACCATGTCAAGAGTCCTAACGCATTTAAAAGTCAGTAGTTAAGAGTTTTATGGTACACTGCCGTAACATAAAACTCTTAACTAAAGTGCTAAAAAGTACACTAACACCCATAAACTACTTATTAACCCTTAAACCGAGGCCCTTCCGCATTGCAAATACTAAAATAAAAATTTTAACCCCTCATCTGCCGCTCCGGACACCGCCGCCACCTACATTATATTTATGAACCCCTAATCTGGACATCGCCGATACCTACATTATATTTATTAACCCCTAATCTGCCACCCCCAACGTTGCCCCCCACTATAATAAACATATTAACCCCTAAACCGATACACTTCCGCCTCACAAACATTAGTTAAATATTATTAACCCCTAATCTGCCGTCCCTAACATAGCCACCACCTACCTACATTTATTAAGCCCTAATCTGCCGCCCCCAACGTCGCTGCCACTATATTAAAGTTATTAACCCCTAAACCTAAGTCTAACTCTAAACCTAACACCACCCACTAACTTAAATATAATTTAAATAAATCTAAATAAATATTCCTATCATTAACTAAATTATTCCTATTTAAAACTAAATACTTACCTGTAAAATAAACACTAAGCTAGCTTCAATATAACTAATAGTTACATTGTATCTAGCTTAGGATTTATTTTTATTTTACAGGCAAGTTTGTATTTATTTTAACTAGGTAGAATAGTTACTAAATAGTTATTAACTATTTAATAACTACCTAGCTAAAATAAATACAAATTTATCTGTAAAATAAAACCTAACCTAAGTTACACTAACACCTATACACTATACACTATAATTAAATAAATGAACTACATTAAATACAATTACGTAAATTAAATTTGCTAAAGTACAAAAACCCCCCCACTAAATTACAGAAAATAATAAACAAATTACAGAAATTTAAACTAATTACACCTAATCTAATAGCCCTATTAAAATAAAAAAGCCCCCCCAAAATAAAAAAAACCCTAGTCTAAACTAAACTACCAATTGCCCTTAAAAGTAATCAGCTCTTTTACCTGTAAAAAAAAAAAAAATACAAACAACCCCCCCAACAGTAAAAACCCACCACCCACACAACCAACCCCCTAAATAAAAACATAATTTATGCTTGCCTGATAAATTCCTTTCTTCTGTAGTGTGATCAGTCCACGGGTCATCATTACTTCTGGGATATTACTCCTCCCCAACAGGAAGTGCAAGAGGATTCACCCAGCAGAGCTGCATATAGCTCCTCCCCTCTACGTCACTCCCAGTCATTCGACCAAGGACCAACGAGAAAGGAGAAGCCAAGGGTGTAGTGGTGACTGGAGTATAATTTAAAAAATATTTACCTGCCTTAAAAAACAGGGCGGGCCGTGGACTGATCACACTACAGAAGAAAGGAATTTATCAGGCAAGCATAAATTATGTTTTCTTCTGTTAAGTGTGATCAGTCCACGGGTCATCATTACTTCTGGGATACCAATACCAAAGCAAAAGTACACGGATGACGGGAGGGATAGGCAGGCTCTTTATACAGAAGGAACCACTGCCTGAAGAACCTTTCTCCCAAAAATAGCCTCCGAGGAAGCAAAAGTGTCAAATTTGTAAAATTTGGAAAAAGTATGAAGCGAAGACCAAGTTGCAGCCTTGCAAATCTGTTCAACAGAGGCCTCATTCTTAAAGGCCCAAGTGGAAGCCACAGCTCTAGTAGAATGAGCTGTAATTCTTTCAGGAGGCTGCTGTCCAGCAGTCTCATAGGCTAAACGAATTATGCTACGAAGCCAAAAAGAAAGAGAGGTAGCAGAAGCCTTTTGACCTCTCCTCTGACCAGAGTAAACGACAAACAGGGAAGACGTTTGTCGAAATTCCTTAGTTGCCTGTAAGTAAAACTTTAGGGCACGAACTACATCCAGATTGTGCAGAAGACGTTCCTTCTTCGAAGAAGGATTTGGACACAAAGAAGGAACAACAATCTCTTGGTTGATATTCCTGTTAGTGACTACCTTAGGTAAGAACCCAGGTTTAGTACGCAGAACTACCTTATCCGAATGAAAAATCAAATAAGGAGAATCACAATGTAAGGCTGATAACTCAGAGACTCTTCGAGCCGAGGAAATAGCCATTAAAAACAGAACTTTCCAAGATAACAACTTTATATCAATGGAATGAAGGGGTTCAAACGGAATGCCCTGTAAAACGTTAAGAACAAGGTTTAAACTCCATGGCGGAGCAACAGTTTTAAACACAGGCTTAATCCTGGCCAAAGCCTGACAAAAAGCCTGAACGTCTGGAACTTCTGACAGACGTTTGTGTAACAGAATGGACAGAGCTGAGATCTGTCCCTTTAATGAACTAGCAGATAAACCCTTTTCTAAACCTTCTTGTAGAAAAGACAGTATCCTAGGAATCCTAACCTTACTCCAAGAGTAACCTTTGGATTCGCACCAATATAGGTATTTACGCCATATCTTATGGTAAATCCTTCTGGTAACAGGCTTCCTAGCCTGTATTAAGGTATCAATAACTGACTCAGAAAACCCACGTTTTGATAAAATCAAGCGTTCAATTTCCAAGCAGTCAGCTTCAGAGAAGTTAGATTTTGATGTTTGAAAGGACCCTGTATCAGAAGGTCCTGTTTCAGAGGTAGAGACCAAGGTGGACAGGATGACATGTCCACCAGGTCTGCATACCAAGTCCTGCGTGGCCATGCAGGTGCTATTAGAATAACTGATGCTCTCTCCTGTTTGATTCTGGCAATCAATCGAGGAAGCATCGGGAAGGGTGGAAACACGTAAGCCATCCTGAAGTCCCAAGGTGCTGTCAGGGCATCTATCAGGACTGCTCCTGGATCCCTGGATCTGGACCCGTAACGAGGAAGCTTTGCGTTCTGTCGAGACGCCATGAGATCTATCTCTGGTTTGCCCCAATGACGAAGTATTTGGGCAAAGACCTCCAGATGAAGTTCCCACTCCCCCGGATGAAAAGTCTGACGACTTAAGAAATCCGCCTCCCAGTTCTCCACTCCCGGGATGTGGATTGCTGACAGGTGGCAAGAGTGAAACTCTGCCCAGCGAATTATCTTTGTTACTTCCATCATTGCTAGGGAGCTTCTTGTCCCTCCCTGATGGTTGATGTAAGCTACAGTCGTGATGTTGTCCGACTGAAACCTGATGAACCCCCGAGTTGTCAACTGGGGCCAAGCCAGGAGGGCATTGAGAACTGCTCTCAATTCCAGAATGTTTATTGGTAGGAGACTCTCCTCCTGACTCCATTGTCCCTGAGCCTTCAGAGAATTCCAGACGGCACCCCAACCTAGAAGGCTGGCGTCTGTTGTTACAATTGTCCAGTCTGGCCTGCTGAATGGCATCCCCCTGGACAGATGTGGCCGAGAAAGCCACCATAGAAGTGAATTTCTGGTCTCTTGATCCAGATTCAGAGAAGGGGACAAGTCTGAGAAATCCCCATTCCACTGACTTAGCATGCACAGTTGCAGTGGTCTGAGGTGTAAGCGTGCAAAGGGTACTATGTCCATTGCCGCTACCATTAAGCCGATTACCTCCATGCATTGAGCCACTGACGGGTGTTGAATGGAATGAAGGGCGCTGCAAGCACTTTGAAGTCTTGTTAAGCTGTCTTCTGTCAGGTAAATCTTCATTTCTACAGAATCTATTAGAGTCCCCAGGAAGGGAACTCTTGTGAGTGGAACGAGTGAACTTTTCTTTTCGTTCACCTTCCATCCATGTGACCTTAGAAATGCCAGTACTAACTCTGTATGAGACTTGGCAGTGTGAAAGCTTGAAGCTTGTATCAGAATGTCGTCTAGGTACGGAGCTACCGAGATTCCCCGCGGTCTTAGTACCGCCAGAAGAGCACCCAGAACCTTTGTGAAGATTCTTGGAGCTGTAGCCAATCCGAATGGAAGAGCTACAAACTGGTAATGCCTGTCTAGGAAGGCAAACCTTAGGTACCGGTAATGATCTTTGTGAATCGGTATGTGAAGGTAAGCATCCTTTAAATCCACTGTGGTCATGTACTGACCCTTTTGGATCATGGGTAAAATTGTCCGAATAGTCTCCATCTTGAACGATGGAACTCTTAGGAATTTGTTTAGGATTTTTAAGTCCAGGATTGGTCTGAAAGTTCCCTCTTTTTTGGGAACCACAAACAGATTTGAGTAAAACCCTTGTCCCTGTTCTGACCGTGGAACTGGATGGATTACTCCCATTAACAAAAGCTCTTGTACGCAGCGTAGAAACGCCTCTTTCTTTGTTTGGTTTGTTGACAACCTTGACAGATGAAATCTCTCTCTTGGAGGAGAGTATTTGAAGTCCAGAAGGTATCCCTGAGATATTATCTCTAGCGCCCAGGGATCCTGGACATCTCTTGCCCAAGCCTGGGCGAAGAGAGAAAGTCTGCCCCCCACTAGATCCGATCCCGGATCGGGGGCCCTCAATTCATGCTGTTTTAGGGGCAGTAGCAGGTTTACTGGCCTGCTTGCCCTTGTTCCAAGACTGGTTAGGTCTCCAGCCTTGTCTGTAGCGAGCAACAGATCCTTCTTGTTTTGGAGCAGAGGAAGTTGATGCTGCTCCTGCTTTGAAATTCCGAAAGGAACGAAAATTAGACTGTCTGGCCTTAGGTTTGGCTCTGTCTTGAGGCAGGGCGTGGCCTTTACCTCCTGTAATGTCAGCGATAATTTCTTTAAAACCAGGCCCAAATAAGGTCTGCCCTTTAAAAGGTATATTAAGTAATTTAGACTTAGAAGTAACATCAGCTGACCAGGATTTTAGCCACAGTGCTCTGCGTGCCTGAATGGCGAATCCTGAATTCTTAGCCGTAAGTTTAGTTAAATGTACTACGGCCTCCGAAATGAATGAATTAGCTAGCTTAAGGACTCTAAGCTTGTCCGTAATGTCATCCAGAGTAGCTGAATTAATGGTCTCTTCCAGCGACTCAAACCAGAATGCCGCCGCAGCCGTGACCGGCGCAATGCATGCAAGGGGTTGCAATATAAAACCTTGTTGAACAAACATTTTCTTAAGGTAACCCTCTAACTTTTTATCCATTGGATCTGAAAAGGCACAGCTATCCTCCACCGGGATAGTGGTACGCTTAGCTAAAGTAGAAACTGCTCCCTCCACCTTAGGGACCGTCTGCCATAAGTCCCGTGTGGTGGCGTCTATTGGAAACATTTTTCTAAATATCGGAGGGGGTGAGAACGGCACACCGGGTCTATCCCACTCTTTAGTAATAATTTCAGTTAGTCTTTTAGGTATAGGAAAAACGTCGGTACTCGTTGGTACCGCAAAATATTTATCCAACCTACACATTTTCTCTGGTATTGCAACTGTGTTACAATCATTCAGAGCCGCTAACACCTCCCCTAGTAATACACGGAGGTTCTCCAGCTTAAATTTAAAATTTGAAATATCTGAATCCAATCTGTTTGGATCAGAACCGTCAGCCGCAGACAGAAGCTCTCCGTCCTCATGTTCTGCAAGCTGTGACGCAGTATCTGACATGGCCCTAGTATTATCAGCGCACTCTGTTCTCACCCCAGAGTGATCACGCTTGCCTCTTAGTTCTGGTAATTTAGCCAAAACTTCAGTCATAACAGTAGCCATATCTTGTAATGTTATTTGTAATGGCCGCCCAGATGTACTGGGCGCCACAATATCGCGCACCTCCCGAGCGGGAGATGCAGGTACTGACACGTGAGGCGAGTTAGTCGGCATAACTCTCCCCTCGCTGTTTGGTGAAATTTGTTCAATTTGTACAGATTGACTTTTAATTAAAGTAGCATCAATACAGTTAGTACATAAATTTCTATTGGGCTCCACTTTGGCATTAGCACAAATAGCACAGGTATCTTCCTCTGAATCAGACATGTTTAACACACTAGCAAATAAACTTGCAACTTGGAATACTATTCTAGTAAAATATTATGAAAACGTACTGTGCCTATAAGAAGCACAGAAGATTTATGACAGTTGAAAATTAATAAACTGAAAACAGTTATAGCATCAATCTTTGTAAACAACACAACTTTAGCAAAGGTTTGTTCCCATTAGCAAAAGACAACTAACCCTGATAGCAGAAAAAAATTACAGAATAAACGTTTTTTTTATCACAGTCAACTACAATCTCACAGCTCTGCTGTGAGGATTACCTCCCTCAAAACAAGTTTTGAAGACCCCTGAGTTCTGTAGAGATGAACCGGATCATGCAGGAAATACAATGAGCTGCTGACTGAAATATTTTTGATGCGTAGCAAAAGCGCCAAAAAATGGCCCCTCCCCCTCACACACAACAGTGAGAGAGATCAGAAACTGTCAGAAATTAGATCAAGCAACTGCCAAGTGGAAAAATAGTGCCCAAACATTTATTCACCCAGTACCTCAGAAAATGAAAACGATTTTACATTCCAGCAAAAACGTTTAACATAAATTAAGAGTTATTAAAAAGCCTGTTGCTAGTCCCTGCAAAATAGGCTAAAGTTTTATGTACACAGTGTAATTCCAGTGAAGTACCATTCCCCAGAATACTGAAGTGTAATATACATACATGACATTATATCGGTATGGCAGGATTT
Source organism: Bombina bombina (assembly GCF_027579735.1). Taxonomy (NCBI): domain Eukaryota; kingdom Metazoa; phylum Chordata; class Amphibia; order Anura; family Bombinatoridae; genus Bombina; species Bombina bombina. The sequence goes on along the minus strand of NC_069502.1, from coordinate 850,244,291 downwards.
TCTCATCAATTCCATTGTCAGAAAATAAAAGCTGCTACATACCTCTTTGCAGATTAATCTGCCCGCTGTCCCCTGATCTGAAGTTTACCTCTCCTCAGATGGCCGAGAAACAGCAATATGATCTTAACTACTCCGGCTAAAATCATAGTAAAAACTCTGGTAGATTCTTCTTCAAACTCTGCCAGAGAGGTAATAACACACTCCGGTGCTATTATAAAATAATAAACTTTTGATTGAAGATATAAAACTAAGTATAATCACCATAGTCCTCTCACACATCCTATCTAGTCGTTGGGTGCAAGAGAATGACTGGGAGTGACGTAGAGGGGAGGAGCTATATGCAGCTCTGCTGGGTGAATCCTCTTGCACTTCCTGTTGGGGAGGAGTAATATCCCAGAAGTAATGATGACCCGTGGACTGATCACACTTAACAGAAGAAATACCATCTATTTTGGATTAGGGGTTCATAAGTATAATGTAGGTGGCGGCGGTGTCCGGAGCGGCAGATTAGGGGTTAATAAGTATAATATAGGTGTCGGCGACGTCGAGGGCTGCAGATTAGGGGTTAATAAGTTCATGTTAGGGTGTTAGGTGTAGACATAAAATGTATTTCCCCATAGGAATCAATGGGGCTGCGTTACTGAGTTTTACGCTGCTTTTTTGCATGTTTTAGACTTTTTTCAGCCGGCTCTCCCTGTTGATTGCTATGGGGAAATCGTGCACGAGCACGTTACACCAGCTCACCGCTGACTTAAGCAGCACTGGTATTGGAGTGTGGTAATGACCAAACTTTTAACGGCGGGTTTCTGAAAACTCATAATACCAGCACTGTAGGTAAGTGAGCGATGAGACAAAACTGCTCGTTAACACCACATAGCCTCTAACGCAAAACTCATAATCTAGGGGTGTGTGTGTGTTTTGGATAACTGAAAATGGTAAAATATCACACTACCCCCACCCTGCTACTTCATAATGCTACCTGACCTGACTGGCAAAATTTTCTGTGGAGAACACTGAGCACCTATATCTGACATGAGGATAATAGAGTACTAGTATTTCTATAGCCCTTATACCTGACATGCTGACAATAAAGCACTAGAATTCCAACAGCTCCTATACTTGACATGGGGAAAATACAGCACTAGTATTCCAAATGCCCCTATATCTGACATGAGGACAATATAGCACTAGTATTCCAACAGCCCTTATACCTGACGTGGACAACACAACTCTTGCATTTCAACAGCCCCTATATCTGACATGGGGACAATACAGCACTAGTATTCCAACAACCCCTATACCGGACATAGGGACAATACAGCACTAGTATTCAATCAACCCCTATACCTGACATGGGGACAATACAGCACTACTATTCAAACAACCCCTATACCTGATATAGGGACAATACATCACTAGTATTCAAACAATCTCTATACGTGACATGGGGACAATACAGCACTAGTATTCAAACAACCCCTATACCTGATATAGGGACAATACAGCACTAGTATTCTAACAGCCCCTATACCTGACATGGGGACAATATGCAGCACTAGTATTCAAACAGCCCCTATACTTGACATGGTGAAAATACACATACAAACATACAGATATGCACATGGAAACATGCACAGACACACTACACAAGCACACACAGTCAAAACCTAATTACGTTATACAAACAAATACAATATTATAGAAAGGTTTCTGGTCTTTCTTAATAAATGTAACTAAAAAATAAATATTCACCCATAGGCCACATCTCTGCATCTACATGTGTGTGTCCACATGTACAGCTCATTAGCATACACAATTCAGCTAGGTACACTACTACACGCTATTACAATTTCCATGTTCACTGCTGCTGCCACTTCTCACCACAGTAATTATTACTAATATTGCCTTTTTTCATATGTGTGTTGTGCTCAATGCATCTGCTTGGTTAGTTCTATATTTAATGCCGTCGCTTGCTGGAAGAATACAATGTCCCTTTAAAACATTTTCCACATAAAAATAGGAACATGCTTCTCTGATGGTCTTTCACATGTATGATAGAGGGTTTAAATATGTCTCTTTAACTCACAATATAAAGACAGGACAAACAGATGTGATAACTCCTTTTTATGCAAGGAGAAAGACTGGCTAAAGATCTCAGCACTTCCCAGAAATAGTCGCTGTGAGAGTGTGGCACAGCATAAATTGACAGATACATCTTTAAACTTCCAAGGTAGATACTTTGTATCAGAAAGGAAATAGTATCTTCAATGTAGAATTATTAAGATTGTAATGTAGATTTCCCACCACATGGTGGCAGAGTCCCTCTTTTTGTGAACCACACTGCAGTGTACAGGAAAACAACATAGGGTGATACAGGCTGAAGATTCACAGCAGGAATGTCTGTAAACTTATGTACTGCCAGCAGGGATTCAGGTTTATGAATTTTTGAGTTACCAGTGGTGGTTAGAAGAGAGCAGATCTGTCTTTGTACAGGTGCAGCAGAAGGAAAAGTAAACTTCAGCAGCTCCAAGAAATGGGGAAAGGAACTTTCTCAGTTGTAAGAGGTTAGAAAACACAGCTCCTGAGATGCTATACACACTGGCTCTACTCTATAGTTACTGATAGGAAAATACACTGCAGGTGGAGGGGCTGGAGTAGGAGGTGCAACACAGAGTAGCAAGTATCCCCAGGATCCTCACTGAACAGTGGTCCTGCTGTTTTGTTATTGCAGTGGAAGTAAAACCTCCTGCTTTGCTTAAGGATTTATCTATCTAGCAGTCAGAACCAGGAGAGGCTAAGCAAATCCTGTTGAAAACAGAGGACAGGTCAGGATTAATCTGAAGAGAGAGGTAAGAACTCAGCAAGCAGAGTCTAAGAATGTTCTGCAGAACACACAAGTGAAGTCTTAAAGCAATTAGCTTGTTAACAATCAAGCAAGGATATTCAGGCTAGGTGGGGTTAAATTTGCAGTGGTGTTAAAGGTATATTACAAGTGGCTTTAAAGATAACAGCGATATAAGATTTATTTTATGCTCCTACAAAGTGCTACCTGTGTATCCGCAGCTAGAAACACTAGAAATGTGACAACAGTCAGTGAGTATCAGGCTATATTGTACTGACACTCAGTGTGTGATTGAGGTGACACCCTGACTGGTGATATAATGTACAGCACTTACAGACAATAAGCTATAAAAACCAGGCAATACCCCATAAACAGAAGACACGTCACACGTGCACTTACCTGCATTGTCACTGTCACACATTTCCTGCATTGGAGCTTCCAGCTGACACGTTACATTTACATCTTCTGTTTTAACATCTACGTCAGTATTAATATCATCATCACCTGTAAGAACATTTAATGCAGACAATATTTCATGGTTTAGGGTTTTATTTCACCCCAAAATCAACTAGTAATAGGTACTTTATAATTTCCTTACACCTAATATTTGAGGGATATTGAAATTGATCAATAATGTCAAAATAGAGGGCATGTGTGTACTATTCACATAAAGCTGAGGGTGAGAGAGAACAGAGGGTGTGTGTGTACTATTCACATAAATCAGGGGGTGAGAGAGAACAGAGGGCATGTGTGCGTACTATTCACATAAATCAGAGGGTGAGAGAGAAGAGAGGGCATGTGTATGTACTATTCACATAAATTAGAGGGTTAGAGAGAATAGAGGGCATGTGTGTACTATTCACATAAAGCAGAGGGTGAGAGAGAAGAGAGGGCGTGTGTGTGTATTATTTACATAAAGCAAAAGGTGAGAGAGAAGAGGAGGCATGTGTGTGTGTACTATTCACATAAATCAGAGGGTGAGAGAGAAGAGAGGGCATGTGTGTGTACTATTCACATAAAGCAGAGGGTGAGAGAGAAGAGAGGGCATGTGTGTGTGTACTATTCACATAAATCAGAGGGTGAGAGAGAAGAGAGGGCATGTGTGCGTACTATTCACATAAATCAGAGGGTGAGAGAGAACAGAGGGCATGTGTGTACTATTCACATAAATCAGAGGGTGAGAGAGAAGAGAGGGCATGTGTGTGTGTGTGCGATATGTTTGTGCACCAAATAGATGTTATCATTGCAATCTGTTTGTACTGAAGCTCATCATTTACATAGTAATTAATAGGGTTAAATCATTTCAGCATCTGAGTTTTTCAAATTGTGAAGCTTATACCATAGATCCCTCACCTGCAGAGACATCTGATGGCTGAATATTCTGTACAAGGTCTCCTTGTGATCCTGTGTCTAGATTTTCATTACTGTGACCTGTTAGTTCTAATAAAGAATACAATTAGTTTTTTGGTTAAATGGATTTAAGTGCAGTTATCTCACACACATCTGATTATGTAGTAATATTACACAACACATCATTAGTTTAACTGGTCTGTCTTCAGGTCCATCATTTACATAACTATTAGTAAGGGTTAAATAATTTCAGAATCTGAGTTTTCACTTTGTAAATAAACATTAACAGCAGCCATAGATCTGTTACCTGCAGAGACGTCTGATGGGCTCTCCACTGGCTGAATATTCTGTACAAGTTCTCCTTGTGTTTCTGTGTCTAGATTTTCATCTCTGTGACCTGTTAGTTCTAATAGAGAATACATTTTTTTTTTTTGTAAAATGGATATGAAAATTTTTATTGCAACTATAAAAAGGCATCTTAAAATGTTAAGAACAAAAACAAATAATCTGTTACTTGTTGCGTTTAAAATATTTACATATATAAATTGATATACTGAACAGCGAGAGGAGGTCTAAGCCTCCAGAGTATTGTACAGCTGAATAGCACTCTAATTCCCTATAACAAATGAGAAGAAGACAGAGTCCTATCTAACGGGTGACACTGGGTAAAATAAAATATAACTTTTATTAGGACTTATTAAAATGAATGGTAAGACAATACATTTAAAAACTACAAGAACTGTATTAACTTAATTCCTGGACAGGTGAATCGCTATACCAGATGAGGGTATAAAAGGCAGCAGAGGCTGAAAATTGTAGGTTGGTAATAAATATCCAAGTATACACAGAGTGCACTGGTCAGCTGACCTATTTTTACATATTTATCTTAATGGAAATGGAGCCCCAAAGTGGGTATCTATACTAAAAAGTAGGTTTATCTCAATCCTATGATACTTCTAATGAATGGTATACCTACAGATAGGATATAGTGTATATATCAATTGTCCACAGACGTTAGAATAAATAAGTATCTTTTAATACTATCTTGGTGTTGAGAGGTGATTTATGATATATTGAGGTATATCATATACTCCTATTAGAATATAAGTATCTTAGTAAGAAATGTTGTGATTCATTTTATCAACAATGTGGCTGTTGATATTAGTGGTATCAAATTATACTCTTACCATGGTATTATCACAATAACTATATCAAAAACTGATTCATTTAAATCACAGTAATATTTTCTTACTAAATCATGTCATTATCCCACTCGGTATGTAGCGTGAAAATAATGAAATTGTCTATATGTGATTAATACTCAGTTTTGTATAGAGCCTTGGAGTTAGAAATATAGTTGCAATAATAGCTATGTATCTTAAGATTGCCCTATAGGGAACCTAAGGTTAATACCACTTCCTATATATGATTCTGTGATTCTGTGAAACTAATAAGTTACTAGGATTGACATAGATTGTCATTAAATAACTCCTTAGGGGCAACCAAGTACCAATAAAATTGGATTTAATCCATATTTTAAGTTAAAGACCAGTAGTATTTGCTAGGATAATTATCGTTTTTAGGATAAATCAACTTGATACAATAATTTGCTTATCTAGCTCCACTTGAAAATCGATATCTAGCAGCATTTACTAGAATAGCTGTCTTGGTAAATTGATATACTGTATAATTGGTTTAACATTAATCCCTCTTGGCCCTTTAAATGTGTATTTATTATTTTTGTTGAGTATAAAAGTAGTTTATGATCAGACAGCTCATTAGATCACACATGACGAGTTAACTGTAAATTTACTCTGTGTCAGTCACGTCAGTAGTGTATGTGCATGTCCTGAGTGAGATATTTATTAGTACATAGCGTTACCTGAGCTCTCATTTCCTGGAATCTCATTAGTCCTTAGTGCTTGGCGAGTCTCCATCATGACGTCCTTGTAAAGCTCCTTGTGTCCCTCTATATACTCCCACTCCTCCATAGAGAAATACACGGCAACATCATCACACTTTATAGGCACCTGAAACACACACAACTCATTCAGGCCCTGATATTTTAAAACTCTCTGCTCAGGTGAGATATTCTAAAATTGTCCTCCAGCGCTGCGAGATCCCTAGTGAAATTTTCAAAAGTCAGATTTGGCTTTACTTCTCCAAGGGGCGTTCCCTGCATATCTGTATGTAAAGGAGAGACAAATCCAGTGTAATATAGCACTGCATGATGTGACAGTTCTGCTGCATTTACACTTTGTGCTTTCTATATTATATAACTTTACACTTCAGATTAAACGTTATTATATTTAAACTTTGCACTTTCTATTTTGTATTTTATTTTGTATACAGCAGTGTAGTAAGGATTGTGATTTTACAAATTATTATTATAGAGCAGACTTCACAGAGGCCTTCCATAGAAAGTAAAGAAGCTATATGGATACAAAATTTCACATGGAAGAGAGAAGGTAACTGGAAAACCCCTGGGGCTGATATAAAGGCTCTGAGTGCATAAAATATATATATACACACACATTATATATATATATATATATATATATATATATATATATATATATATATATATATATATCCAAGCTGGTATAGCACTCACAGAAACTTAGTATATATATATATATATATATATATATATATATATATATATATATATATATATATATATATATATATATATATATCAAAGCGGTAAAAAACAGAGAGAAACACTGGGGAACAATATCGTGTCCTCAATGTCAAGGTATATGTGGGTTAAATAAATATATATAGTTTAATCATATATTTTAAGGCTATACAATACAATTACATTTATTCAGCTCTGAACTGGTCAGCAGAAAGTACTCATTTCTGTCAGACAAACTGGTTTCAGACAGGTTTGGTTCTCCCCCACTTTCTCAATTGCACAGGAGACTCATAGAGATTACTTTGAAGGAGACATTCCTGGCTAAAATGGGAACAATAGAACATTTGGTTTAATTAAAATGTAACACAGTTTCAGAAACCATCTGTGTGATTGCCTGGGAACCAATGTTAAAAGACAGCATTCTGATACCTAGAACAGGATACATGCCCATATATGGGTTTCCCCCGATGGAGATGCCGATCCGTCTGAAGAGATGTGAAAAATGCGAGCATTTTTCAAAAGGGACTGATAATGGGCACAGATTTGTTGAGTGGCTCATGCTGTGTGGCTACTAATACTGGAATATACAAGATGTTAAACATACGTCTGGGGTTAGGATAACATAGAAAAAGCACATGACTTACATGTTTCCAACAACTGTATTTAGATTTCAAATAAAATATACTAGGAAAAACATAATTTATGTAAGAACTTACCTGATAAATTCATTTCTTTCATATTAGCAAGAGTCCATGAGCTAGTGACGTATGGGATATACATTCCTACCAGGAGGGGCAAAATTTCCCAAACCTCAAAATGCCTACAAATACACCCCTCACCACACCCACAATTCAGTTTAACGAATAGCCAAGAAGTGGGGTGATAAAAAAGTGCGAAAGCATATAAAATAAGGAATTGGAATAATTGTGCTTTATACAAAATCATAACCACCACAAAAAAAGGGCGGGCCTCATGGACTCTTGCTAATATGAAAGAAATGAATTTATCAGGTAAGTTGTTACATAAATTATGTTTTCTTTCATGTAATTAGCAAGAGTCCATGAGCTAGTGACGTATGGGATAATGACTACCCAAGATGTGGATCTTTCCACACAAGAGTCACTAGAGAGGGAGGGATAAAATAAAGACAGCCAATTCCTGCTGAAAATAATCCACACCCAAAATAAAGTTTAACGAAAAACATAAGCAGAAGATTCAAACTGAAACCGCTGCCTGAAGTACTTTTCTACCAAAAACTGCTTCAGAAGAAGAAAATACATCAAAATGGTAGAATTTAGTAAAAGTATGCAAAGAGGACCAAGTTGCTGCTTTGCAGATCTGGTCAACCGAAGCTTCATTCCTAAACGCCCAGGAAGTAGAAACTGACCTAGTAGAATGAGCCGTAATTCTCTGAGGCGGAGTTTTACCCGACTCAACATAGGCAAGATGAATTAAAGATTTCAACCAAGATGCCAAAGAAATGGCAGAAGCTTTCTGGCCTTTTCTAGAACCGGAAAAGATAACAAATAGACTAGAAGTCTTACGGAAAGATTTCGTAGCTTCAACATAATATTTCAAAGCTCTAACAACATCCAAAGAATGCAACGATTTCTCCTTAGAATTCTTAGGATTAGGACATAATGAAGGAACCACAATTTCCCTACTAATGTTGTTGGAATTCACAACTTTAGGTAAAAATTCAAAAGAAGTTCGCAACACCGCCTTATCCTGATGAAAAATCAGAAAAGGAGACTCACAAGAAAGAGCAGATAATTCAGAAACTCTTCTAGCAGAAGAGATGGCCAAAAGGAACAAAACTTTCCAAGAAAGTAATTTAATGTCCAATGAATGCATAGGTTCAAACGGAGAAGCTTGAAGAGCTCCCAGAACCAAATTCAAACTCCAAGGAGGAGAAATTGACTTAATGACAGGTTTTATACGAACCAAAGCTTGTACAAAACAATGAATATCAGGAAGAATAGCAATCTTTCTGTGAAAAAGAACAGAAAGAGCAGAGATTTGTCCTTTCAAAGAACTTGCGGACAAACCCTTATCTAAACCATCCTGAAGAAACTGTAAAATTCTCGGTATTCTAAAAGAATGCCAAGAAAAATGATGAGAAAGACACCAAGAAATATAAGTCTTCCAGACTCTATAATATATCTCTCGAGATACAGATTTACGAGCCTGTAACATAGTATTAATGACAGAGTCAGAGAAACCTCTTTGACCAAGAATCAAGCGTTCAATCTCCATACCTTTAAATTTAAGGATTTCAGATCCTGATGGAAAAAGGGACCTTGTGACAGAAGGTCTGGTCTTAACGGAAGAGTCCACGGTTGGCAAGAGGCCATCCGGACAAGATCCGCATACCAAAACCTGTGAGGCCATGCCGGAGCTACCAGCAGAACAAACGAGCATTCCTTCAGAATCTTGGAGATTACTCTTGGAAGAAGAACTAGAGGCGGAAAGATATAGGCAGGATGATACTTCCAAGGAAGTGATAATGCATCCACTGCCTCCGCCTGAGGATCCCGGGATCTGGACAGATACCTGGGAAGTTTCTTGTTTAGATGGGACGCCATCAGATCTATTTCTGGAAGTTCCCACATTTGAACAATCTGAAGAAATACCTCTGGGTGAAGAGACCATTCGCCCGGATGCAACGTTTGGCGACTGAGATAATCCGCTTCCCAATTGTCTATACCTGGGATATGAACCGCAGAGATTAGACAGGAGCTGGATTCCGCCCAAACCAAAATTCGAGATACTTCTTTCATAGCCAGAGGACTGTGAGTCCCTCCTTGATGATTGATGTATGCCACAGTTGTGACATTGTCTGTCTGAAAACAAATGAACGATTCTCTCTTCAGAAGAGGCCAAAACTGAAGAGCTCTGAAAATTGCACGGAGTTCCAAAATATTGATCGGTAATCTCACCTCCTGAGATTCCCAAACTCCTTGTGCTGTCAGAGATCCCCACACAGCTCTCCAACCCGTGAGACTTGCATCTGTTGAAATTACAGTCCAGGTCGGAAGCACAAAAGAAGCCCCCTGAATTAAACGATGGTGATCTGTCCACCATGTTAGAGAGTGTCGAACAATCGGTTTTAAAGATATTGTTTGAGATATCTTCGTGTAATCCTTGCACCATTGCTTCAGCATACAGAGCTGAAGAGGTCGCATGTGAAAACGAGCAAAGGGGATCGCGTCAGATGCAGCAGTCATAAGACCTAGAATTTCCATGCATAAGGCTACCGAAGGGAATGATTGTGACTGAAGGTTTCGACAAGCTGCAATCAATTTTAGACGTCTCTTGTCTGTTAAAGACAGAGTCATGGACACTGAATCCATCTGGAAATCCAGAAAGGTTACCCTTGTCTGAGGAATCAAAGAACTTTTTGGTAAATTGATCCTCCAACCATGATCTTGAAGAAACAACACAAGTCGATTCGTATGAGATTCTGCTAAATGTAAAGACTGAACAAGTACCAAGATATCGTCCAAATAAGGAAATACCACAATACCCTGTTCTCTGATTACAGACAGAAGGGCACCGAGAACCTTTGTAAAAATTCTTGGAGCTGTAGCTAGGCCAAACGGCAGAGCCACAAACTGGTAATGCTTGTCCAGAAAAGAGAATCTCAGGAACTGATAATGATCTGGATGAATTGGAATATGCAGATATGCATCCTGTAAATCTATTGTGGACATATAATTCCCTTGCTGAACAAAAGGCAAGATAGTCCTTACAGTTACCATTTTGAACGTTGGTATCCGTACATAACGATTCAATATTTTTAGATCCAGAACTGGTCTGAAGGAGTTCTCCTTCTTTGGTACAATGAAGAGATTTGAATAAAACCCCATCCCCTGTTCCGGAACTGGAACTGGCATAATTACTCCAGTCAACTCTAGATCTGAAACACATTTCAGAAACGCTTGAGCTTTTACTGGATTTACTGGGACACGGGAAAGAAAAAATCTCTTTGCAGGAGGTCTCATCTTGAAACCAATTCTGTACCCTTCTGAAACAATGTTCTGAATCCAAAGATTGTGAACAGAATTGATCCAAATTTCCTTGAAAAAACGTAACCTGCCCCCTACCAGCTGAGCTGGAATGAGGGCCGCACATTCATGTGGACTTAGAAGCAGGCTTTGCCTTTCTAGCTGGCTTGGATTTATTCCAGACTGGAGATGGTTTCCAAACTGAAACTGCTCCTGAGGATGAAGGATCAGGCTTTTGTTCTTTGTTGAAACGAAAGGAACGAAAACGATTATTAGCCCTACTTTTACCTTTAGATTTTTTATCCTGTGGTAAAAAAGTTCCTTTCCCACCAGTAACAGTTGAAATGATGGAATCCAACTGAGAACCAAATAATTTGTTACCCTCGAAAGAAATAGAAAGTAAAGTTGATTTAGAAGCCATATCAGCATTCCAAGTTTTAAGCCATAAAGCTCTTCTAGCTAAAATAGCTAGAGACATAAACCTGACATCAACTCTGATAATATCAAAAATGGCATCACAGATAAAATTATTAGCATGCTGTAGAAGAATAATAATATCATGAGAATCACGATGTGTTACTTGTTGCGCTAAAGTTTCCAACCAAAAAGTTGAAGCTGCAGCAACATCAGCCAAAGATATAGCAGGTCTAAGAAGATTACCTGAACACAGATAAGCTTTTCTTAGAAAGGACTCAATTTTCCTATCTAGAGGATCCTTAAACGAAGTACCATCTGACGTAGGAATAGTAGTACGTTTAGCAAGGGTAGAAATAGCCCCATCAACTTTAGGGATTTTGTCCCAAAATTCCAATCTGTCAGACGGCACAGGATATAAATGCTTAAAACGTTTAGAAGGAGTAAATGAATTACCCAATTTATCCCATTCTTTGGAAATTACTGCAGAAATAGCATTAGGAACAGGAAAAACTTCTGGAATAACCACAGGAGCTTTAAATACCTTATCCAAACGTTTAGAATTAGTATCAAGAGGACCAGAATCCTCTATTTCTAAAGCAATTAGTACTTCTTTAAGTAAAGAACGAATAAATTCCATTTTAAATAAATATGAAGATTTATCAGCATCAACCTCAGAGACAGAATCCTCTGAACCAGAGGAGTCATCAGAATCAGAATGATGATGTTCATTTAAAAATTCATCTGTAGGGAGAGAAGTTTTAAAAGATTTTTTACGTTTACTAGAAGGAGAAATAACAGACATAGCCTTCTTAATGGATTCAGAAACAAAATCTCTTATATTATCAGGAACATTCTGCACCTTAGATGTTGAAGGAACTGCAACAGGCAATGGTACTTTACTAAAGGAAATATTATCTGCTTTAACAAGTTTGTCATGACAATCAATACAAACAACAGCTGGAGAAATGGCTACCAAAAGTTTACAGCAGATGCACTTAGCTTTGGTAGATTCAGCACTTGACAGCGATTTTCCTGTAGTATCTTCTGACTCAGATGCAACGTGAGACATCTTGCAATATGTAAGAGAAAAAACAACATATATATAAAGCAAAATTGATCAAATTCCTTAAATGACAGTTTCAGGAATGGGAAAAAATGCCAAGAACAAGCCTCTAGCAACCAGAAGCAATAAAAAATGAGAATTAAATAAATGAGGAGACTAAAGCGACGCCCATATTATTTGGCGCCTAAATGCTTTTGGCGCCAAAATGATGCCACATCCGGAACGCCGACATTTTTGGCGCGAAATAACGTCAAAAAATGACGTAACTTCCGGCGACACGTATGACGCCGGAAACGGAAATAGAATTTTGCGCCAAAAAAGTCCGCGCCAAGAATGACGTAATAAAATGAAGCATTTTCAGCCCCCGCGAGCCTAATAGCCCACCGGGAAGAGTCAAATTTTTGAAGGTAAGAAAAAATGATTAAATCAAAAATGCATTATCCCAAATATGAAACTGACTGTCTGAAAATAAGGAAAGTTGAACATTCTGAGTCAAGGCAAATAAATGTTTGAATACATATATTTAGAACTTTATAAACAAAGTGCCCAACCATAGCTTGGAGTGTCACAGAAAATAAGACTTACTTACCCCAGGACACTCATCTACATATAGCAGATAGCCAAACCAGTACTGAAACGAGAATCAGCAGAGGTAATGGTATATATAAGAGTATATCGTCGATCTGAAAAGGGAGGTAAGAGATGAATCTCTACGACCGATAACAGAGAACCTATGAAATAGACCCCGTAGAAGGAGATCACTGCATTCAAATAGGCAATACTCTTCTCACATCCCTCTGACATTCACTGCACGCTGAGAGGAAAACCGGGCTCCAACTTGCTGCGGAGCGCATATCAACGTAGAATCTAGCACAAACTTACTTCACCACCTCCATCGGAGGCAAAGTTTGTAAAACTGAATTGTGGGTGTGGTGAGGGGTGTATTTGTAGGCATTTTGAGGTTTGGGAAACTTTGCCCCTCCTGGTAGGAATGTATATCCCATACGTCACTAGCTCATGGACTCTTGCTAATTACATGAAAGAAATAAATACAAGATACTGCATAGAAGTGGATGTGTATGTATATATATCTATATATGTAAATGTGTGTATATGTGTATTGTATATATACATGCATATTTTGAAAGCATGAATATCTTAGCCTCTGTGTGTTTAAGAACATGAATAGATGTTTATGGACCTGAAGAGAAGTTATTATTAACATTTATTTTTATTTCAGATCTACATAGACAGGATTCATGTATTCAGGAAGAAATACACAGAAATGTAACATGCTATATCTGAATGAATGCAGTATATCAGGAGTTTTAAATACTACCAATCTGGAAATATAAAAATAGGCTGTTATTTCTATAGAAATGCCAGGATACTGATAAAATTATAATGCATTTTAAGCTAATAATTAGCAGTATTAAATTGCCTTAATATAATAAAATGTTAATAATATAAAACATGACGTTTCATATCAAAACGATCAGGAAATTGATCTGATGCTGCTTGACCTATAATTAATATTGGGAGAGATTAATACAAGAAATTATGACAGTTATTAAATAGTTTAAAGAAATATTTCACTGTCTAAAAATGTTGGTTAAATGAATTTGTATGTATTGTCATGCTGCATTGTTTTTGTTTTGTCTGTATGACTGCTGCCACCTAAGGGCCAGAACCAGTATGGCAGTTAAAAGATTTGACTGTTTAAAGGATGCGTTTCCATAACAACAATGTATACTAAACCAATTATCCAATGACAAGGGACAAGCAAAAAGGGCGTGAACGAAACAGGTTATCAATGATTACATATAATGGGAGTAGTGAATGCACAAGGGACAGTTGTCTGTAACTTGCTGAAACTAGTGATCTGATTTTGGCTGCGATATACCTGGGAACATTTCACTAAGCAAGGAGCTCAAAACTTAACCTTGATTTATGCAAAAACCTTCCTTCGAAAGAGATGACCTAAAGACCGCTGCGAATTGGTTCAAAATTGGTGAAGTATATTGTTCTAATTTTCAAAACTTGAAACAAAAAGGGAACTGGTGAGAGCATAGTCAATTTGTATTTAATAGATTTAGAGAACAGTCTGCATTTTTACTAGTATTCAGCCTGTGTATGGTTAAACAAATTTTTGCTACTAAATTGTTTATCTATGCAAATATATAATAATAATTCAGAAGTGTATATTGTATTTTAAATTGGTAGTCACAGCCTATATATTGTTTAAAGCTGTATCTGATTGGCTAAGTAACTCATCTGTGTAAGTTCTGATATCGTAAGTTAATTTTGTATTAGGATAAATTGCAGTTAAATAGCAGAATATATATATTACCCTATTGATTATAAGCACTGTTGCTTGGATGTTAAAGGCTATTTATAAATACGGTTGGTTTTAAAGATACAGTTTTCTGGGCTTTGTAAGAAGGATAGCATATCTTAAGAGTTGGTTTTAACGCATATACATTTATTTCATATTCCTTTTATTACAAATATATTTCAAAAATGTTCATGGATATTAACTAAATAAAAGAATTCAGATATTTACATTAATTGTATGGTTTCTAGTAGATGCATGGTGATTAAGGGTTTCTATTTTTAAGGAAAATTATTATTTGTATTGTGTTATAACCCTGCCATAAGCTGATATATTATTTGGAGAGCACTACTAAGATTTTCATAAATATACTGACATAATATATGGAGCCATTGCATGAGATTTATTCATATTCATAATATTTGATATAATATATTTGTAGTAAATAGAAATTATTATAAAATATTTTTTTTTTTCATATTTCGATATTAATATTTTGAAGATATAATTTTTGAAAAGTTGAAATATTAATTTTCATATTTCGAGATCGATATTAATATCTTGAAATATTATTAAAGATTAATTTTTGAAAGATTAATAAAAATATTAATTTTTCATAGTTCAAAATTAATCAAAAATATTAATTTTCTCCAACATTGGTGTGTCCGGTCCACGGCGTCATCCTTACTTGTGGGATATTCTCTTCCCCAACAGGAAATGGCAAAGAGTCCCAGCAAACCTGGTCACATGATCCCTCCTAGGCTCCGCCCACCCCAGTCATTCTCTTTGCCGTTGCACAGGCAACATCTCCACGGAGATGGTTAAGAGTTTTTTGGTGTTTAAATGTAGTTTTATTCTTCTATCAACCTAGCTTATGTATTCCCACCGTTTCCTCTCATCCCCAGGCTGGTAGCCAGGATCAATCAGGAGAGGGCCTCGGTGATCTTGATAGCTCCTGCGTGGCCACGCAGGACTTGGTATGCAGACCTGGTGAATATGTCATCGGCTCCACCATGGAAGCTACCTTTGAGACAGGACCTTCTTGTTCAGGGTCCATTCGAACATCCGAATCTGGTTTCCCTCCAACTGACGGCTTGGAGATTGAACGCTTGATTTTATCAAAGCGTGGGTTTTCAGATTCTGT